>NC_047070.1:10142283-10375207 GCF_902459465.1 Asterias rubens | reverse complement strand
AAAATCATTGCTCAATCTAAAAGAGTTGAGCACCATTTAATGGACAATTTCAAGGGCTTTCCTCTCGTACACAAAATTAGTGCTATGAGGATTTTCAAAGCGACGCTAGAGGCCAGGGAGTACACCCGACACACCCCATAAATTTGGGACATTTAATGCATGAAACACACGGCAGGTGTCATTATTGGAGAAAACAAATACATGCGGTTAAAAAAAAAGCCCGGATTTATAAAAACTTCCAGCTATGCTTTTGAATCATTCTGGAACTAAAAACGATAGAGAGACGCAGTTTGTACCTGCGTCATCCTGGCATGTCCCCGAATTCAATGTTTCAAAGTTTTAGAGCGGCTTCCAGACTTCTTGATACCGAAAATTAAAAGTAGGCGGCTGTGCTCCGAAACGAACTCAACAAGCCTCCCTACGGGATTTTTGTGAACGGAGAAAATCAAAAGTACAACGGGTCAATTTGACTCAAAATCATTGCTCAATCTAAACAAGTTTAGACCCATTGGATGGACAATTTCAAGGGCTTTCCTTTCGTACAAAAATTTGTGCTATGAGGATTTTCAAAGCGACGCTAGAGGCCAGGGAGTACACCCGATACACCCCATAAATTTGGGACATTTAATGATTGAAACACACGGCATGTGGTCATTATTGGAGAAAACAAATATATGCGGTTAAAAAAAAAGCCCGGATATATAAAAACTTTCAGCTATGCTTTTGAATAATTCTGGAACTAAAAACGATAGAGAGACGCAGTTTGTACCTGCGTCATCCTGGCATGTCCCTGAATTCAAATTTCAAAGTTTTAGAGCGGCTTCCAGACTTCTTGATACCGAAAATTAAAAGTAGGCGGCTGTGCTCCGAAACGAACTCAACAAGCCTCCCTACGGGATTTTTGTGCACAGAGAAAATCAAAAGTACAACGGGTCAATTTGACCCAAAATCATTGCTCAATCTAAACAAGTTTAGACCCATTGGATGGACAATTTCAAGGGCTTTCCTCTCATACACAAAATTAGTGCTTTGAGGATTTTCAAAGCGACTCTAGAGGCCAGGGTTTACACCCGACACAACCCATAAATTTGAGACATTTAATGCATGAAACACACGGCATGTGGTCATTAATGGAGAAAACAAATATATGTGGTGGAAAAAAAGCCCGGACTTATAAAAACTTTCAGCTATGCTTTTGAATCATTCTGGAACTAAAAACGATAGAGAGACGCAGTTTGTACCTGCGTCCTCCTGGCATGACCCTAAATTCAAATTTCAAAGTTTTAGAGCGGCTTCCAGACTTCTTGATACCGAAAATTAAAAGTAGGCGGCTGTGCTCCGAACTCAACAAGCCTCCCTACGGGATTTTTTTGCACAGAGAAAATCAAAAGTACAACGGGTCAATTTGACCCAAAATCATTGCTCAATCTAAAAGAGTTTAGCACCATTGGATGGACAATTTCAAGGGCTTTCCTCTCGTACACAAAATTAGTGCTATGAGGATTTTCAAAGCGACGCTAGAGGCCAGGGAGTACACCCGACACACCCCATAAATTTGGGACATTTAATGCATGAAACACACGGCAGGTGTCATTATTGGAGAAAACAAATATATGCGGTTAAAAAAAAAGCCCGGACTTATAAAAACTTTCAGCTATGCTTTTGAATCATTCTGGAACTAAAAACGATAGAGAGACGCAGTTTGTACCTGCGTCATCCTGGCATGTCCCCGAATTCAATGTTTCAAAGTTTTAGAGCGGCTTCCAGACTTCTTGATACCGAAAATTAAAAGTAGGCGGCTGTGCTCCGAAACGAACAAGCCTCCCTAGGGGATTTTTGTGCACAGAGAAAATCAAAAGTACAACGGGTCAATTTGACCCAAAATCATTGCTCAATCTAAAAGAGTTTAGCACCATTGGATGGACAATTTCAAGGGTTTTCTTCTCGTATACAAAATTAGTGCTATGAGGATTTTCAAAGCGACGCTAGAGCCCAGGGAGTACACCCGACACACCCCATAAATTTGGGACATTTAATGCATGAAACACACGGCATGTGGTCATTATTGGAGAAAACAAATATATGCGGTTAAAAAAAAAGCCCGGACTTATAAAAACTTTCAGCTATGCTTTTGAATCATTCTGGAACTAAAAACGATAGAGAGACGCAGTTTGTACCTGCGTCATCCTGGCATGTCCCCGAATTCAATGTTTCAAAGTTTTAGAGCAGCTTCCAGACTTCTTGATACCGAAAATTAAAAGTAGGCGGCTGTGCTCCGAAACGAACTCAACAAGCCTCCCTACGGGATTTTTGTGCACAGAGAAAATCAAAAGTACAACGGGTCAATTTGACCCAAAATCATTGCTCAATCTAAACAAGTTTAGACCCATTGGATGGACAATTTCAAGGGCTTTCCTCTCGTACACAAAATTAGTGCTTTGAGGATTTTCAAAGCGACTCTAGAGGCCAGGGTTTACACCCGACACACCCCATAAATTTGAGACATTTAATGCATGAAACACACGGCATGTGGTCATTAATGGAGAAAACAAATATATGTGGTGGAAAAAAAGCCCCGGACTTATAAAAACTTTCAGCTATGCTTTTGAATCATTCTGGAACTAAAAACGATAGAGAGACGCAGTTTGTACCTGCGTCCTCCTGGCATGTCCCTAAATTCAAATTTCAAAGTTTTAGAGCGGCTTCCAGACTTCTTGATACCGAAAATTAAAAGTAGGCGGCTGTGCTCCGAACTCAACAAGCCTCCCTACGGGATTTTTGTGCACAGAGAAAATCAAAAGTACAACGGGTCAATTTGACCCAAAATCATTGCTCAATCTAAAAGAGTTTAGCACCATTTAATGGACAATTTCAAGGGCTTTCCTCTCGTACACAAAATTAGTGCTATGAGGATTTTCAAAGCGACGCTAGAGGCCAGGGAGTACACCCGACACACCCCATAAATTTGGGACATTTAATGCATGAAACACACGGCAGGTGTCATTATTGGAGAAAACAAATATATGCGGTTAAAAAAAAAGCCCGGACTTATAAAAACTTTCAGCTATGCTTTTGAATCATTCTGGAACTAAAAACGATAGAGAGACGCAGTTTGTACCTGCGTCATCCTGGCATGTCCCCGAATTCAATGTTTCAAAGTTTTAGAGCGGCTTCCAGACTTCTTGATACCGAAAATTAAAAGTAGGCGGCTGTGCTCCGAAACGAACTCAACAAGCCTCCCTACGGGATTTTTGTGAACGGAGAAAATCAAAAGTACAACGGGTCAATTTGACTCAAAATCATTGCTCAATCTAAACAAGTTTAGACCCATTGGATGGACAATTTCAAGGGCTTTCCTTTCGTACAAAAATTTGTGCTATGAGGATTTTCAAAGCGACGCTAGAGGCCAGGGAGTACACCCGATACACCCCATAAATTTGGGACATTTAATGATTGAAACACACGGCATGTGGTCATTATTGGAGAAAACAAATATATGCGGTTAAAAAAAAAGCCCGGATTTATAAAAACTTTCAGCTATGCTTTTGAATAATTCTGGAACTAAAAACGATAGAGAGACGCAGTTTGTACCTGCGTCATCCTGGCATGTCCCTGAATTCAAATTTTAAAGTTTTAGAGCGGCTTCCAGACTTCTTGATACCGAAAATTAAAAGTAGGCGGCTGTGCTCCGAAACGAACTCAACAAGCCTCCCTACGGGATTTTTGTGCACAGAGAAAATCAAAAGTTCAATGGGTCAATTTGACCCAAAATCATTGCTCAATCTAAACAAGTTGAGACCCATTGGATGGACAATTTCAAGGGCTTTCCTTTCGTACAAAAATTAGTGCTATGAGGATTTTCAAAGCGACGCTAGAGGCCAGGGAGTACACCCGATACACCCCATAAATTTGGGACATTTAATGCATGAAACACACGGCATGTGGTCATTATTGGAGAAAACAAATATATGCGGTTAAAAAAAAAGCCCGGATTTATAAAAACTTTCAGCTATGCTTTTGAATCATTCTGGAACTAAAAACTATACAGAGACGCAGTTTGTACCTGCGTCATCCTGGCATGTCCCTGAATTCAAATTTCAAAGTTTTAGAGCGGCTTCCAGACTTCTTGATACCGAAAATTAAAAGTAGGCGGCTGTGCTCCGAAACGAACTCAACAAGCCACCCTACGGGATTTTTGTGCACAGAGAAAATCAAAAGTAAAACGGGTCAATTTGACCCACAATCATTGCTCAATCTAAACAAGTTTAGACCCATTGGATGGACAATTTCAAGGGCTTTCCTCTCGTACAAAAATTAGTGCTATGGGGATTTTCAAAGCGACGCTAGAGGCCAGGGAGTACACCCGACACACCCCATAAATTTGGGACATTTAATGCATGAAACACACGGCATGTGGTCATTATTGGAGAAAACAACTATATGCGGTGGAAAAAAAGCCCGGATTTATAAAAACTTTCAGCTATGCTTTTGAGTCATTCTGGAACTAAAAACGATAGAGAGACGCAGTTTGTACTTTCGTCATCCTGGCATGTCCCCGAATTCAATGTTTCAAAGTTTTAGAGCGGCTTCCAGACTTCTTGATACCGAAAATTAAAAGTAGGCGGCTGTGCTCCGAAACGAACTCAACAAGCCTCCCTACGAGATTTTTGTGCACAGAGAAAATCAAACGTACAACGGGTCAATTTGACCCAAAATCATTGCTCAATCTGAAAGAGTTTAGCACCATTGGATGGACAATTTCAAGGGCTTTCCTCTCGTACAAAAATTAGTGCTATGAGGATTTTCAAAGCGACGCTAGAGGCCAGGGAGTACACCCGACACACCCCATTAATTTTGGACATTTAATGCTTGAAACACACGGCATGTGGTCATTATTGGAGAAAACAAATATATGCGGTGGAAAAAAAGCCCGGACTTATAAAAACTTTCAGCTATGCTTTTGAATAATTCTGGAACTAAAACGATAGAGAGACGCAGTTTGTACCTGCGTCATCCTGGCATGTCCCTAAATTCAAATTTCAAAGTTTTAGAGCGGCTTCCAGACTTCTTGATACCGAAAATTAAAAGTAGGCGGCTGTGCTCCGAAACGAACTCAACAAGCCTCCCTACGGGATTTTTGTGCACAGAGAATATCAAAAGTACAACGGGTCAATTTGACCCAAAATCATTGCTCAATCTAAACAAGTTTAGCACCAATGGATGGACAATTTCAAGGGCTTTCCTCTCGTACAAAACTTAGGGCTATGGGGATTTTCAAAGCGACGCTAGAGGCCAGGGAGTAGACCCGACACACCCCATAAATTTGGGACATTTAATGCATGAAACACACGGCATGTGGTGATTATTGGAGAAAACAAATATATGCCTTGAAAAAAAAGCCCGGACTCATAAAAACTTTCAGCTATGCTTTTGAATCATTCTGGAACTAAAAACGATAGAGAGACGCAGTTTGTACCTGCGTCATCCTGGCATGTCCCTGAATTCAAATTTCAAAGTTTTAGAGCGGCTTCCAGACTTGTTGACACCGAAAGATAAAAGTAGGCGGCTGTGCTCCGAAACGAACTCAACAAGCCTCCCTACGGGATTTTTGTGCACAGAGAAAATCAAAAGTACAACGGGTCAATTTGACCCAAAATCATTGCTCAATCTAAACAAGTTAAGCACCATTGGATGGACAATTTCAAGGGCTTTCCTCTCGAACACAAATTAGGGCTATGGGGATTTTCAAAGCGACGCTATAGGCCAGGGAGTAGACCCGACACACCCCATCAATTTGGGACATTTAATGCATGAAACACTCGGCATGTGGTGATTATTGGAGAAACAAATATATGCCTTGAAAAAAAAGCCCGGACTCATAAAAACTTTCAGCTATGCTTTTGAATCATTCTGGAACTAGAAACGATAGAGAGACGCAGTTTGCACCTGCGTCATCCTGGCATGTCCCTAAGTTTAAATTTCAAAGTTTTAGAGCGCCTTCCAGACTTCTTGATACCGGAAATTAAAAGTAAGCGGCTGTGCTCCGAAACGAACTCAACAAGCCTCCCTACGGGATTTTTGTGCACAGAGAATATCAAAAGCACAACGGGTCAATTTCACCCAAAATCATTGTTCAATCTAAACAAGTTTAGCACCATTTGATGGACAATTTAAAGGGCTTTCCTCTCGTACAAAAATTAGGGCTATGGGGATTTTCAAAGCGACGCTAGAGGCCAGGGAGTAGACCCGACACACCCCATCAATTTGGGACATTTAATGCATGAAACACACGGCATGTGGTGATTATTGGAGAAAACAAATATATGCCTTGAAAAAAAAGCCCGGACTCATAAAAACTTTCAGCTATGCTTTTGAATCATTCTGGAACTAAAAACGATAGAGAGACGCAGTTTGTACCTGCGTCATCCTGGCATGTCCCTAAATTCAAATTTCAAAGTTTTAGAGCGGCTTCCATACTTCTTGATACCGAAAATTAAAAGTAGGTGGCTGTGCTCCAAAACGAACTCAACAAGCCTCCATACGGGATTTTTGTGCACAGAGAATATCAAAAGTACAACGGGTCAATTTGACCCAAAATCATTGCCAAATCTAAACAAGTTTAGCACCGATGGATGGACAATTTCAAGGGCTTTCCTCTCGAACACAAATTAGGGCTATGGCGATTTTCAAAGCGACGCTATAGGCCAGGGAGTAGACCCGACACACCCCATCAATTTGGGACATTTAATGCATGAAACACACGGCATGAGGTGATTATTGGAGAAAACAAATATATGCCTTGAAAAAAAAGCCCGGACTCATAAAAACTTTCAGCTATGCTTTTGAATCATTCTGGAACTAAAAACGATAGAGAGACGCAGTTTGTACCTGCGTCATCCTGGCATGTCCCTGAATTCAAATTTCAAAGTTTTAGAGCGGCTTCCAGACTTCTTGACACCGAAAGATAAAAGTAGGCGGCTGTGCTCCGAAACGAACTCAACAAGCCTCCCTACGGGATTTTTGTGCACAGAGAAAATCAAAAGTACAACGGGTCAATTTGACCCAAAATCATTGCTCAATCTAAACAAGTTTAGCACCATTGGATGGACAATTTCAAGGGCTTTCCTCTCGAACACAAATTAGGGCTATGGGGATTTTTAAAGCGACGCTATAGGCCAGGGAGTAGACCCGACACACCCCATAAATTTGGGACATTTAATGCATGAAACACACGGCATGTGGTGATTATTGGAGAAAACAAATATATGCCTTGAAAAAAAAGCACGGACTCATAAAAACTTTCAGCTATGCTTTTGAATCATTCTGGAACTAAAAACGATAGAGAGACGCAGTTTGTTCCTGCGTCATCCTGGCATGTCCCTGAATTCAAATTTCAAAGTTTTAGAGCGGCTTCCAGACTTCTTGACACCGAAAGATAAAAGTAGGCGGCTGTGCTCCGAAACGAACTCAACAAGCCTCCCTACGGGATTTTTGTGCACAGAGAATATCAAAAGTACAACGGGTCAATTTGACCCAAAATCATTGCTCAATCTAAACAAGTTTAGCACCATTGGATGGACAATTTCAAGGGCTTTCCTCTCGCACTAAACCTAATGCTATGGTGATTTTCAAAGCGAGGCTAGAGTTACTGTAGTGGAACCGACACACCCCCAAAATTCAGGGCATTTAATGCATGATACACACGGCACATGGTGAACATTGGAGAGAAAAAAATATTCATTGAAAAAAAAGCCCGAAGTTATAAAAAACCTTCAGCTATACTCTTGATTCATTCTAGAACTAAAATTGCTAGAAAGACGGAATTTGTACCTGAATCATCCTGGCATGTCCCTGAACACGAATTTCAAAGTTTTATGGCGGCTTCCAGAATTCTTGATAGCGAAAATGAAAATAATGTCTCATTCAGGTTGTGTCACATTCAAAACCTGAATTAGCACAGGTGCCAGCCCGCGTGTCACGCCCATTTAAAGGCAGTGGACACTTTCTTAGGTAATTACTCATTGAATAGCCATTTTCAAGGTATTTCTACTTGTACTAATTTTAATGATATGAAATTTTTCTAAGCTGGGCCAGCGGCCAGGAAGTATATACCATACCAAAGTTGTATGCATATGGGCTATACACAAAAAGCCGAATTGTTTTGTTGAATGGTTTTCAAATAAATCTCAGCCGAACTCTTCAATAACTCTGAAATTATACATGCTAGAGACACGGAGTCATTGTACCCGACTCTACCTGGCATATCCCTGCATCCGAATTTTAAAACTTTTAGGGCGGCTTGGACAATTTGTTGGTAGCGGGAAAAAAAACAAGTAAGTGGAGAAGCTCAGAACTGTGCTCAACAGCCTTCCAAAAGGGATTTTTTTGTGCACAGAGCTGTCAAGGAAAAGATCACAGATTTATTAAGGTCATTTTCGACTCCAGACTAATGCCCAATCTTCACAAGTTTACCGCGTCATTGGTTAGCAATACGTACACTAGTCTTGGTTCAAGACTCTCCTTGATTTGTCACAACAGGGCGCGCTATCACCCCCAACGCGCTGTCAACCACGAACCGCTATCACCCGAGAACCGCTATCACAGGAGAGTCTTGGCACATTCGTTAAATCTCCCCCCCCCCCAAAAAAAAAGGGGGCGGACTCTGCGGGAAACCTTCGCACGCGCATTATGTTTCCCCCCGATTTTGTGCCAAGACTCTCCTGTGATAGCGGTTCGTGGTTGATAGCGCGTTGGGGGTGATAGCGCGCTCTCTTGTTATAAATCCATGAGAGTCTTGAACCAAGACTATACGTACACCCGATTTATTCCGGGACGAATTTTGTCGTTTTCCTTTGTACATATGCTTGGATTGGGTGTAACAATGCTGTACAACCACAGAGAAATGTCCTTTGTGATCAAATGCAAGGGCTTAGCCACAAAACATCGGTATTTCTCATGTTTAAAAGCTACAGTACCATCTATATATAGCCAAAGGAATGTAGAACGTTCAGTGTTTAAATCTAACTGGTACAATAGATTGCATAATGGCTATAGAACTAATTCTGGCCAAAAGAATAAGCTCAGGACATACCGTATCTTCAAACCCAGTTTGAGTTTGAGTTACATTTACGTTGTGTTAATATCGCCATTCTTTGGCCCAATTCAGATGCTCTTCACACAAGTTTATTAGAGTCAAGCCAAACATTTTGCCCGCATTGTCACACTGATGTTGAAACAGAAATCCATTTTCTGCTTTAAATTGCCCATTAAACAACGACCTTATGAATATTATGTTGGTTTATGTTATTAATAAATAATAAGACTTTTAAACTCTTGGTGGGGAAGATAGATTTAAGTTTTTGATGGACACTCCTGATGAAGCTATAATTGCTACATTACACATCTTTTACAACAACGTAACAACAGACCTGGGGTGGATTTCACAAAGAGTTAAGACTAGTCTTATCTCGAGTTAGGACGAGTTACTTAGGACTAGCCACACGTTGTGTATATCCCCTAGGACTAGTCTTAAGTTAGGACTAGTCCTAACTCTTTGTGAAATCCCCCCCAGGCCTTAGATCATCATCATCATCACACATACTCTATGTTCCCAAAACTCGTCTGGCAAGTTACGGAGACCGTGCCTTTTCCAGCTGCGCACCGCGTCTCTGGAATTCCTTGCCAGACGAGCTGAGGGCCACACCTGATCTTTCTACTTTCAAACACAATCTCAAGTCTCATCTGTTTAATTTGTCAGCTGACTAGCGTCCGGCGCCTTTTAATCGATCTATTCCAGATACTGCGCGCCTTATAAATGTTATGTTATTATTATTATTATTAATTCATTGCGTCGCAAAGTATGTCTTTTTATTTACCGTTTAAAAAATCAAACTGTGTGAACAAGGCTTTACCAATGTATGTTTTTGTTATAAGTTAGAGGAACACGTTGCCTTGGATCGGCCGAGTAGGTCTTTGAAAAGCATTTGTAACCGTTTTTTAAGAAAATGCATATGATTAGAAAGATATTTTAAAAATAGAATATAATGATCCACACAAGTATTACTCGAAATTGCGTGGTTTTCCTTTTACCTTGTCGACAAACACGGCCGGCCGTTTATGGGAGTAAAAAAATAATTGACTCCCATTTAATGGCCGACCGTGTCAGTTCTTAAAGTATAAGGAAAACCACGCAATTTTGAGGCAAATGTGTGTGGATCACTGTATTCTACTTTTAAAACATCTTTCTAAACCATATATGCATTTTATAACAAACTGTTACAAACGCTTTTCAAAGACCAACTCGACCGATCCAAGGCAACGTGTTCCTTTCACACTCCTTTCCTTATGACTGCTTCACTAATTGTTATTTATTATTACAATTTTACCCTCCCCGTTTCGGAAAAAAATCAAATACATTACAATACAATTAACTTATAGTATATGTGCGTTCGTTTAGCTTACCCCTGGGTAGACCCCGGTGTGTGGCGGGTTTTTTTTTTTCAGGACAACCGTGGGTAGTTATCTGCACACGTTCGTCCTGGACCAAAATAAAACGCCACACACCGGGGTCAACCCGGGGAAGCTAAACGAACGCACCCATTATAGACAGGTGGGGGTACGGCGTACAACAGCTTACCACTTGCTGAGTTCGACACGTCCTGCCGTGTTCAGACGCTATCACTCGGCGCTCAAAATGGCGGCAAACTTCACTGTTTGAGCTCTCCTTCAGACGCATTTCCTGATTGTATTTCCATGCATGTCCTGGGATAACTTTCCGTATGGCGCCACCACCTTTTCACTCATTTTTACAAAAAGGGATATCTCATTGAGGTTAATTAAATACCATATTATTTAATATCGAATGAAAAAGTGGTGGCGCCATACGGAAACTTTTCCATGTCCTGCATCAGTCTATAGACAAATTTTGGTGATCATTGCTACCTTCTTGTGACGGATGATAAGACCTTTGATGAAGCTGAACTGTATACTGTCAGAGTTTGTCACGCCTTGGCAGACCACTCCCAACTGGCGTATGAGCCAAGACTTCATGGTCAAAATAATTGAAGCGGTAAAAGGGTCTTGTGTGGAGGTGCGTTATGGCCGCTTGTGGAATGACACGCCTTGCACCGGGGTGTTGAGATTCATGTGTTTATGACCTGAAACATTTCAAGCATACTCTGTTTAATCAAGATGAGCACAACTCGTCAAAAGTCATCGGGAAAGTAAATGAACAAATAAAGGCATGAATGAAATGTAATAATTGTACCTGTTTGTGACCTGTGGGTGGCAGACAAAATTAAGAACTCGTTATAAGTGCTGAATTTAATGGCAATGAACACTGTTGGTAATTATAGTGCTGAAATTAAAGGCAATGAACACTGTTGGTAATTACTCAAAATAATTATTAGCATAAAAACTTTCTTGGTAATGAGTTATGGGGAGAGGTTGATAGTATAACACAATTTGAGAAACAGCTCCCTCAGAAGTAACGTAGTTTTCAAGAAAAAAATAATTTTCCACGAATTTGATTAAATGGCACTGTACACGTTTGGTAAGTGTCAAAGACCCGTGTTCTCAATTGGTGTATCCCATCATAAGCATACAATAACAAGCCTGTGAAAATTTGGGCTCAATCGGTCATCGAAGTTGCGAGAAAATGATGAAAGAAAAAACACCCTTGTTGGACGATTTTTGGTGCTTTCAGATTGGAATAAAAGACTACTAGCTAGAAGTATTTTATTATTTTAGTGAGAAATTACCTCTTTCTCAAAAACTACGTTATTTCAGACGAAGTCGTTTCCCACAATGTTTTACACTGTCAACAGCTCTCCAATGCTCGTTACCAAGTCAGTTTTTAAGTTAATATTTGTTTTGAGTAATTACCAAACGTGTACTTTTCCTTTAAGAGACCTCAAAATTAGATTTTGAATTTTAGGTCTCGAAATCAAGTAGTCTGGTTCCCAGACCCAAAAATCTCCGACTAGGCTCTGTCGAATTTAGGGTCCGGTATCACCCAAAATCACGTAACCAAAAAGGAGGAATTCCTTCTTCTCGAAGTTATCCGAAATGATCCGAACGTGTTGCCGTCAACATTCGGACAGTATCGTTGGTGGTCGGTATGGAATCATAATGTCAGTCCTGTCGGCCGTAGATCCAGGAGTTTTTATGACAGCTATTGTTATTTAAAGCCAATACAGGCGTTGTGGGTGACTGCTGAAATACGACATCCCACGTGACTCACAGATCAAAGTCATAACAAGAATGAGCAGAAACATTGTAGCTGTTGATACGTGTAGAATGAGCGATAAAATAACAGCAAGCTGCTGTCTTCACATTGATATGAAAAACCAGAGATCTTTACGACTCACTCGTCAACTTTAAACTAAACTTGCAAATGACAACCAGCTTCATACAACCTCAAACATGCATGACTTCAGAAAGTACAGCGTTGATAACGAAAGCTTGTTTTCTCCCCAGATGTTTCTTAGTTTTCCTTTTTATTTTTGTTCACTTCCTTCCTTGTAGGTTAAAAGCAAAACACCTTAAATAAACATGACACCTGAAAATGATTTCAGAAAATACAGCTTTGGTGAAGAAAGCTCGCTTAGGATTTAAGACTTGTCTACATAGTTTGTGTTTTCTTCGTTCATTATACTTACTTCTTTGTAGGAGGCAAAAACGCCTAAATACCTGAAATTTTGTAAATACTTATCTTCAAAATTAAAAAACACGAGGCCGAGGTTGAAAAATTAAGGTTGTATAATAATAATAATTACAGTATTTATAAAGCGCCAAATTGCCAAAGGATACAAGGCGCTGAGAAGGAATGAAGAGGGAAAAGGACAGAACAAAGATAAAGATGACCAGCTACGAAGAGGCAAACAGGTGGGTTTTGAGAGCACGTTTGAAGGCTGGGACACTGTTGGAGCTTCTGGTAAGGGTAGGTAGAGAATTCCATAGAATTCCATGGAAGCCAGTGTAATTGCTTGAGAAGTGGAGATGAGTGAGTGAATTTGGGCAGCTGAAAGATAAGTCTGGCACAGCGGTTTTGGAGCCGTTGAAGGCGGGAAACATCTTTCTGTGAAACACCATTCAGGAGGCAGCAGCCATATAGTCCAGCTTGGACAGAATTAAGGCACGGACAGCATTATGGCAGGCGCTGAAATCAAGAAACCTCCTGATCCGGATTGGTCGTCGAAGTTGCGAGATAATAATGAAAGAAAAAACACCCTTGTCACACGAAGTTGTGTGCTTTCAAATTCTAAACTTGAGGTCTCGAAATCAAATTCGTGGAAAATTACTTCTTTCTCGAAAACTACGTCACTTCAGAGGGAGCCGTTTCTCACAATGTTTTATACCATCAACCTCTATCCATTACTACATACCAAGAAAGGTTTTATGCTAATAATTATTTTGAGTAATTACCAATAGTGTCCACTGCCTTAAAGAGGGTTTACCAGACGTAAACAGTTCCCTTTAAAGTTTCATTCTTCTTCTGAGTATTATGAAATGATCCAATACAAATAATAAGTTTCTTGAGTATTATTTGATTTTGTTAGTTTCTCGTTAACTTCACATTTACTTCCTTGTAGTTATACTACTTTATCAAGACAAGGTCCAGTGCAGCCCTCAATACTTAAAATCGGAAAGCATGTCTCTCCCCAATTCTGATTTTAGATTGGGTGATACCACTAAAGAACATTATATTTGAGAAATATTTTTTTATAGACACTGGCCACTATTGCTCATTGTCGAAGACCAGTTTTCTCACGAGGTGTATCTCAACATAACTATACACAAAATAACAAACCTGTGAAAATTTGAATTAAATTGGTCGTCGAATTTACGAGATAATAATGAACGAATAAAAAAAAACCTTGTCACATGAAGGTGTGCTTTCAGATGCTTGATTTCGGGACCTCGACATCTAACTCCGAGGTCTCGAAATCACTCAAAGTAATTATAAGCAAAAAACCTTACTAGGTAAAGAGTAATGGAGAAAGGTTGATGGTATAAAACATTGTGAGAAACAGCTCCCTCTGAAGTGACGTAGTTTTCAAGAAAGAAGTAATTTTCCATGAATTTTATTTCGAGACCTCAAGTTCAGAATTTGAAGTCTCGAAATCGAGCATCTGAAAGCACACAACTGTGTGTGACAAGGGTGTTTTCTTTCATTATTATCTCGCAACTTCGACGACCGATTGAGCTCAAATTTTCACAGGTTGGTTATTTTATGTATATGTTGAGATACACCAAGTGAGAGGACTGGTCTTTGACAGTTACCAATGACAGTGTCCATTGTCTTTAAAGGCACTGGACACGTTTGGTAATTGTCAAAGACCAGTCTTCTCACTTGGTGTATCCCAAAATGCATAAAATAACAAGTCCGTGAAAATTTGGACTCAATTGTTCATAGAATTTGCAAAAGAAAAATGACAGAACTCTTAAGATTTTTATGTTTTGTTAACAGCGCATTGACGCCGATGCTTTAATGTGCTTATAGATGGTGGCTATTGTTATCATTGTGGCTCAGCGTCACGCCGCATGATTGTATGTTGGACATAGGCAGTGGATGGACACTATTGGTAATACTACCTCAAAATAATTATTAGCATAAAACCTTACTTGGTAACGAATACTTGGGAGCTGTTGATAGTATACAGATGTTGATAGTATAAAACATGAGAAACGGCTCCCTCTGAAGTGACGTAGTTTAAGTAACGTAGTTTTCAAGAAAGAAGTAATTTCTTAATCAATATAAAATAAATCGGGACTGAAGTCTTTCAGTATTTTAGGCAATTGTTGAAAGCACACACAATTTTTTTTCAACAGGGGTGTTTTTTCCCTTTATCCTCTCGCAACTTCGATGACAAACTAATTGAGTCCAATTCACAGAAGTTAGTGTTCTGCATACTTTCGGTATACACCAAGTGAGAATACTGGTCTTTGACAATTACCAGAGGTGTTCAGTGCCAATTTTAGCCAATACAATTCGTTACTATGTAACACAAGTGTTCGGCTGGTTTTCTTCTTTCCCGCTTTCCCTTTCCATTGTTTTGTGATCAGCGGACAAAAATAAATGAGAAGTGTTTTTTTTTTTTTTTTTTTTTGGACGTTCAGCTGAGGGGAAGTTATTTATTACAAATGTTGCAAACTAATTATGTTTTTAAACACTGAATATTATTTTGTTTGTCTATTTTTTTAGTGTAATAATTTCCTCCTTTTTATTGTTCAGCGGAGTGCATATTATTATTCGCCATGGGTTGTTTTCTATTCATATTTATTGGACTTTTTGTTTGTTTTTGTTTTGCTAAGCTTAGGCCTACACTAAGATGTTCATAAAAGTTCTTAAACATTTAGGTTTTATAATTGAATTAGAACAGTTTCTTTTGGGGAACAACATTAATTGGGGACCTTGCACAGCGCCCCCATCCAACCAAAAGTAGGTTACACTATCCGGCGGCCCGGGGTGTGTGTGCACTTGTTGCAGCGGCGCGCTGCGCTGCATACACCGGGGGGGTTCGTTGACATCGTGGTAACTAAGGCCGCCGTAACCATGTGACGCGGAAGGGAACCATTGTGTGCACCCATGCAGTGCACGCAAAAAACAAGTCCATGTGTGTTTCATGCACAAAACTATGTTGTGATTTTTCGTACAGCTGAGGTATCTAGTGAAGTTCGGTACGGGCAAATAATGGGCTAACCTATGGTTTATTCCTTACCATGTCAATTAGGTTTGAGAACTTTTGTTAACACGATGTAACTGTCGATGCTGTTGGCAAAGGAGGGAAAAAAACAACTCAAAAAGTGAAAAAGTATCGTAGGTTTAGTTTGGTAAACGTCGGAAAGTAATTTGTCTTCTCTCTGCTCTGGTGGTTTGAAACTACACTCAAGCAAGAAGTATGGCGACAGTAACTGCAGTAAGGCCAACAGAGGGTGAGTTGAATTTACACAGATTGTTAGGAACGTATTTTCTTACACTTACAGGTTTTATTAATTTAATGTTAGTGTTAATATTGGTAAAGTTCTTTCATTCCAATAATAAATAAAGGAAAAGTTTCCATATCCTGCAATCGCTTTTCCATTCGCTTTGTTTGTTGCCTTTTTCTTTGGTATCTTTTCTTAAATATAATCAAATTAATGGTGTCAGGACACTTCGTACCTTTGCCACTGTGTACCCTGGACACTTCGTACCTTTTGAAGGTACGAAGTGTCTTTGGACACTTCGTACCTTGGACACTTCGTACCTTCCCTTGAGACACTTCGTACCTTCAAGGAAACAAAAGCTATTTCTAATATAAAATTAATAAATCAATATTTCAAATAAATAAATCATAATACCGACTGAAAGCATGTAACTTAAGAACAACTTAAAAACACTTACAAGAAACACCCAAACACTTCACAACCCCAAGGATATTCCACAAATATTTTTAACAGTAATCATTATTTATAATGAACTTCACTTTACAGTCCATATCAAATAAATAAATCATAATGTTACAATATTAAATTATGATATTTTAAACTTCACACTGACAAGGACTTTCATTGTTGAATGATAATACAAGAAAATCATATTAAAGGATGGTTTGAGTCCGTTGCGGTGCATGAAACTAAAACTGGACCAAACAAAATTTGTTTAAAGCCATTATACACTTTCGGTTCAGAAAGAACAAAAAAATTCACAGATTTACAAATAATTGATAGGGTTTACAGTAAGGTAATGGTGAAAGACTTCTCTTGAAATATTGTTCCATGAAATGCTTTACTATTTGAGAAAGTAATAATATTAATTCTCGTTAGCGAGAATTACGGATTTATTTCAAACACATGTCATGACACGGCGAAACGCGCGGAAACAAGAGTGGGTTTTCCCGTTGTTTTCTCCCGACTCTGATGACCGATTGAGCCTAAATTTTCTCAGGTTTGTTATTTTATATTTAAGTTGTGATACACGAAGTGTGGGACTTGGACAATATTGTTTACCGAAAGTGTATAATGGCTTTTACATAGGTCTTGGACAATCCGGACAATGTTGTTGTCCAAGAAGAAAAAACAAGTGTTGGGTAATTAAGTCTCTAGTTGATGGCCGATAATGTAATGACAGTATTCCACCACACCATTTCAATCAAACTAGTGTTGAATTTGATTGAGGAGTTATGTTTAGTGTTACGATCTATCATGATAGCAAGAGTGCAGGGTGCCGGGTTTGTGGGCGCGAGTTTTGTAGGTGGCGAAGTGTCCTGTATTCGATTGGGTGTCTTGTGATCAGAAATCTTTGAATTTTTACAAGAAATGTTGTTGGGGGGTTGTAGTACTGCTGTTGCATTTCTGTCACATTCCAACAGAGTTACCAACAGAGGTAACTAAAACCCTGGACTTATTTGTAAATCCATTGACGCAACAAGTGGATCGTGTATTCCACGAATGCTGGTCCTAGCCCCTAGCAAGCTCGCCCAAAATAACATCTTGGGTGACTTTGCTACTGGGCGACATCGCTTTGGGGCTACTTTGCTAGGGGGGCAACGATGTCAGGGGGGCGACTTTTATCAACCCCTGGCAAGCCGGGTAAGAGGGCAACTTTCCACTTGGCGACTTTGTTTTTGTTGGGGGGCGAGCTGACCAGCCCCTGTATTCCCACCCAAGACATTTCCAGACCAGTGAATTGGCCCTACCTAACCTACACTACAGTCAGTTTGCTTAGATGATCCTTCTGTTAAGGAAACTCAGGAAAACTACCATAGGGGATATAAATGCCAAGCTGGCAACACTCGATTTCTCTTATCATGGAGGTAGAAACAAGCATTGTTTAAAGTCCTATGATTGCACGAATCAAGAAATTGTTAATTAGTAGCTTGACGCCAATGTGAGTCATTGTGAAATTAGCGGTTAGCTTAGGCAATTGAAAATTCTGCAGTCTAACTAACTGGACCGTGGTGACCTAATCATTGTATGGCCAAAACAAAAAAAGTTGATCGTTCCTTCCCTCAACCTTTTTTTACTTTTTTGTTTTTACTTTGTTTTTTAACAAGAAAAAATTTCTGTCTTTTTCCCATTTAACTTACTTATTTTTTTAAGAACTTGTAACTACATAAAGTAGCTTTAAACTGAAGAATTGGTGGCCAGTTTGAATTAAAACTTCTATGTAGGCCTAGTATAATTCTGTAGTGTCATAAAAAAAACCAAATAATAAACAGGTTATTCATCAGAATATTTGTCCATGTTCTCTTGAAGTACTAAATTTGTCCGTTAATCAGATAAAAGAAAGTAATTAAATTTGTGAAAAGTATTTCTACAGTCGGGACCCTTAGGCCTATCTTATTCTCCAACCATGTCGATTAGGCCCCTATGTTTTAAAAGAGCATATTAAAAAAAAATACCCCAAATTATGTTCAATATAAAGAGTACGCAAAGCTAAAATGCAACCATTCCCTTAGCCCCAACAACCACCTCCCCCCCCCCCCCCCCAAATAAAAAAAGACAGAACAACAAGTATAAATTACAAATGAAAAATAAATAAATTATAGTATTAAATAGATTAATAAAACGGTAACAAATGCAGAAAATAAAAAAATATTTGGAGGGAGTTTCCTTGGAGGGGACTATTTGTTTTTAACCACCGCAGAGTGACTTGTGTTACAAATATATTTTTTATTATAATACAAAATTATGGCAGGTGTTGTTCCTAAATCTTGATGGCCTTCCCACTCTGTCTCCACAAGATTTATTTAATATCTATAAGGTTGGATAATCATCTCTCACATTGGTTAATCCTTGGTGGTATTTATTCTAATCCTCGATCTGTTTATGTGTCTGCCAGCTGGAGGCGCTTCAGTTGAGACTTACAATGGAATCAGAATAACAATAGGAGCCATGGCAGCTTAGCTCTGCTTGCTCCAGTAATTGAGTTGTATTCATTCCGTATCTCTGTGTTTGCATGTATTGTGATCCTTGTTGAAGCATCATGAGGCGCCTTTGTTGACACAACATGAAGTGGGGGTGACTACTGCCGCCCCATGCTGAGATGCGCACTGTGTTTAACAACGTTTTAACCACAGGACAGTTTGTTCTAAAAAGTCCATACTCTCCCTCCCCCGCCCCAAAGTAAAGGAGCTCCCCCCCCCCCCAAAGTAAAGGAGGGGTCATGGATTTCTGGTAAACTTTTAATTCCTGTTCCTGGAAACAATGTACCAATGAGGTATAGAAAATCAAATGTGATCAACATATTGAAAGCTATAAATTCTTGTCCCATTTGAAAAGGGACAAGTTTTCAGTAGAATGACACTCCTTTTAAAAACTTGTTGAATGAATTCTTCCTCATTGAGGAAAAAAAGTCTAGGACAAAACTTTTGCCAAGATCAATATTCATACATGTAAGACGCTCCACTGTTTAAATACCAAATACTTTACAGGTTTTAAATTATGTAACTAAACTGGTTGGGTAATCGATATTTTTTTTTACTCTTTTCCATGGACCAAGTATCATTCAGAATCTTAACTTTGCATGGTTGATGTATAATTCGGTGACTTTTTTGCGATAACACCATGTGTTAATAAGGCAATGTGCTTGGCTGGTTTTAGACTCTCTGTTTAATACCGGTTGCAGTCTTTTTACTGGTGTTAAATCATCCGTTTAAACACCCCCATGTGATGCCCTCTCGACCGATCAGATTGGATAAACTGTCTTAGGTATTTATGAATCTCTTTTGAGTAGAGGTTCTAAGAAGAACCGGTGGTTGACAACTCAACATTTCAATGAGGACGCTTTAGTTATCATCAGGAGGATGCTGGACTCTGAGTGTTCTGTTGTTGGGTGCAGCTTTTGGAAGTCTGAGGATTATTGGGCTTGGACGACTCAGCAATGGCAAGAACAGGATTTATAATTATAATAACAATACTGAAGTGTTATAGCGCACGTATCTACCAAACAAGGTACTCAAGGCGCCGAGTATACAAACTTTCAGAAAGATAGGTAATACCCAGGTCAAAATTCCAGTTGAACCTAGTTAACTGGGGTCAACTGGTTCAACTGGATAGTGATCAAACTCGTCCATTTTCCATATTAACCAACTAGTTTGGACTAGGTTTAACTGTGTTCAACTAGGTTGAAATTATAAACCAGTTGGTCTCTGTCCATTTTCCATATTAAACCAACTGGTTTTAACTGTGTTTAACTAGTTTATCATCTGGTTTCAACTAGTTCCAGTTAAACCCAGTTAACTAGGTTCAACTGGAATTTGGACCTGGGTATTGCAGTGATGAATTTTGAGACCCAATTTAGCACCTTTTAAGGGTTTACAAGGTGCTACTGCATACTACTGCACAGCAGCCACAGCTGTATTAGGTCGGTAAACAAGCTGTTACTGAAAGCAACATTCAGCAATAGAGTCCAGCGTCCTCCTGGACATCCTAGAGGATCAGAGCATGGAGGTAGAAATGATCAGAGCATACTTTATGAAATGCCGATACGAAACGCCAAGTTGCAACCACTGGATCTTCTCAGAACAGAACCATCTCAAAGAGAGATTTACACATGGTGCTACTGTAAACCTCCCATGATTTAGAATTCTATACATATTTTATGTTGACCTTACGAAAGTATCAGTATCGTCTGTTTTGGTTGAAGTTGGAAGGGGTGTATTTATAAAGTGATTAGAAACTTGACCTTTAGCACTGATTGATGAAATTATGATAAATGTATTCATTCAATATTGACAAGCTCACACCTAATTGATCATTATCAAAAGATTTACCCGTAATGCTACATAACCAAGTAAGGTTTTATAAATGCTAACAATTATTTTGAGTAATTACCAATAGTGTCCACTGCCTTTAAAGCTATCAATACAATTTTTCACTTCACCCTTTGATTAGGCCTGAGAAGTTTCTTTGAAGGTTAAACATTTTTTAAACGATTGGTAATTTCCAATCAGACACGAAAAAAATCAAAATCAAAACTGCACGTCTGTGGGGGGAAGAAGTTTCATTGTTGATGATGATTTTATGTGTTCTGTCTGATTCATCAAGTCTTGTGTTTTACTTTGTTTTAGAATTCCTAAAAATTCTCTAAAGCTTTCAATAATTAGTTTAATCTCCCCCTTCACATTCGCTAATTACAAATAATATAGTTCTTTTAATTATAAATAAGTAATAAACTACAAGGTTAACCAACTGGGTCTTTTATTAAGACATATATTGGGGCTGACAAAAAAATAAATTACTTAAAGGAACAGGTTGCCTTGGATCGACGACTTGGTATATAAAAAGCGTTTGTAACTGTTTTTTATAAAATGCATATGGTTGGAAAGATGTTTTAAAAAAAGAATACAATGATACACACAAATTTGCCTCAACATTTTGGGTTTTTTTCTTTTGCTTTGCTAGCTAACATGGTCGGCCATTTATGGGAGTGACTCCCATAAATGGCCGACCGTGATAGTCGACGAGGAAGAGGAAAACCAAGCAGGTTCGAGGCATATTTTGTGTCGATCAAATGTATTCTACTTTTTAAATATCGTTCCAACCATATGCATTCTCGTACAAACGATTATAAATGCTTTTCATAGACCAACTCGACCGGTCCAAGGCAACTTGTTCCTTTAAGCAAAATTTGAGGAAATTAGTTCAAATTTAAATGCAAGTTTTCAATCCAAACTAGTGTCTCGAAAGGCCCTGTCGAAATCATGGATTTTGACAGCAACCATGCACAATGTTTATTACTGTACAAAAAACTCACTGAAAAGGCCAAGATCCTGTGTTTCTAAAAGGCTCATACTAAATTAGATTTTTTGTGTGGAATAGTAATATTTCATTCATGCTCATAGTTTAAGGGTAATTGAGCAAGGAGCGTCATTGTTTATCATACAATTCGGTCACAGTTCCTGCCTAAAAGAGTCAGATTTCTTAAGAAAAAAAGTTTCAAATAAGCAAAATAAATTCACTCGTCATTGGACACAGTAAAGGAAATTGTATTTCTATAAGCATATTTTCTAATGTATGTAGCTTTTTCGATAAGTTTTTGTAATTGTTTAATTGTGCTTTTATTTTTCAGTTTTTGTAAGCGCTGTGATATAGTTTTCTATGGGGAGCGTTTCTAAATACCTGTTATTATTATTATTATTATTATTATTATTATTATTATTATTATACATTTAGTTATTCCGCAAAATGTACACCTGGCTGCAAATCGATAACAATGTATGGTGAGGCTTGGGCATGCGGAAACTGTCTCAGAAACTGAGTTTTGTGTTGACAAGCCTTCATGGTTAATTAAAATCTAATTAATATCTGAAATGTAACTTCAGTTTAATGTCTGGTATGGTGACCTGCTTAATCACAAGTTACCACTTAATACATGGTACAAGCAGGGTTTGCTCATCTGGAGGTTAATAATAATAAGACTTTAATTGTGCACATATCCAGTTGCTATGCAAAGGCTTGTCTAAAGCTATTTGACATAGCAACTGTCTCTGTAGTCTGAGATATTCAAGTAAGCAGTGACTTAGGACTAGAAGGCAGTCATAATTCAAAACTAACTTGCAAATGGCTAAGGCTTACTAGATAAACATTTCTTAGCAGTCAAAGTTTTCCTTCTTGTGAAAATTCATGATGGAAACCAATTTAGTTAGTTCAGAGGCAACCGATTTTCAGGTTCTAGTGTAACATTTCCAGTGCAACAAGTGGAAAGTGAAAATATTCACATGTTTTTTTTGTTTCCTGAAGTTGGGTCACACAAAGTGCAGATACTGGTCTTTGACGTTTACTTAATTCTTTTTGGGTTTTACTAACATTTAAGTAGATATTTGCAGATTCGATTGCAAGGCAGGCTTCTAAACCTTGGTGCCCCTTCAGAATTTGCCCATAGACTTTAAGATTTTGCAAATGAATTTTTTAAGTGCTCTTCACAAAATGAAAGTGGTATTTTCTGCTCAAATTTGAAAACCCAGACCTGTTACAGGTAACAAAATAATTAACTAATCAAAAGTCGTCGTCAGCTTGGGTATATACTTTCTGCTCAAACGTTTCTTTCTAATTGCTACTAACTTTTTTTAAGACTGTTTCCCCAACAAATAACCTGAGGTGTAATCTTCACAATGGTAACATTTTATTGTGCAAAAAAAAATGTTAATGGCCTCACGCTTCTAAACCATGTAAGCAGAGTCTTTCGAGAAATTCTGCTAGGGTCAAACCGTCAGGGCCGTAAAACAAATTTGCCATTTTTACCTTTTGGTTGCTAAGCAGTTTAAGGTTGAGGAAGTTAAGCTTTTTGATTAAACAAAATAAATTGACTTTCTAATTAAGGGATTTGCTTCAAGGAATATATATAGTTTGTCCACATATATGCAGGAGCGAGCCATCAGCAGACAATTGCAATTATTGGCATGCGTGCGTACAAAATTCAGCTAATTCTGTTTTCCACTTTTTTTAATGTGATGTTTCTATTGGTCCATCATTATCCCTGAGCAAGCATTATCGACCCTCATCGTCACAGTTGGTGAATATAAAGTATAAACATTTAGTCAACCTGGTTACCAGGGAGTCGCCAGGGACGCAGTCGTTGGTAGTCAAGTGTCCGTCAGCCATTATGCAAGTAAATCTGTCCACTATTGTTGTCAATAGGAGAGGATCCAGTTGTGATTAAAGGGAAGCTAGGTGCTATAGACAGTCCTTGAAATTTACTGGTAGATTATTTAGACATTCTAAAAGAATCTGACTGAGATTTTAAAGCCATTAGACACTTTCGGTAAACAGTATTGTCCAAGGTCCACACTTCGTGTATCACAACTTCTATATCAAATAACAAACCTGTGAAAATGTAGGCTCAATCGGTCATCGGAGGCGGGAGAAAATAACGGGAAAAACCCATCCTTGTTTCCACACGTTTCGCCGTGTCATGACATGTGTTTAAAATAAATCCGTAATTCTCAATATTAAGAATTGATATTGTTTTAATGTTTTCTCAAAAAGTAAAGCATTTCATGGAATAATATTTCTATAGAAGTCTTTCACCATTACCTTCTGTAAACCCTGTAAGTTATTTGTAGATCTGTGATTTTTTTTCTTCTTCTTTTTCTGTACCGAAAGTGTCCAATGGCTTTAAAGGTAGGGTCATTCTTTACGAACTAAAGATTCTAATTGGAAATTATGAAATTGTTTCCTATCAGGAAGTTATTTTGTCTGAAGTGCCCCCCATTAATAAGAACACACTAATAGTAAAACAAAAAATGAATTTTGAAAGATTGTCTGCAGGCGACTTTTGTGAATTTCTGTGATGTTCGTTTGAATGTTGTCCTCATTGTAGCCCGAGATACGGTTTGGTATCTGCTGGGACCTTCCTTAAAGGGGATGGATTCGGCGTCCTTAAAATGATGAATAAACCCATAGCAGGACACAATTTTCTCAACAAGTTGGAACCAAAACTTTTACTGGTGTTTTGTTTCCTTTTTCTAATTCATTTTGCTATGATAAATCAGTTTTATGTTGAGAAAAAATAAATCGAACCATACCTTTAAAGATGCTATGTCAGATTTGTTGCCGATTTGACCCAAAAATTTTGATTTAAAATTCAATCGGTATTTTGATGGGGGTCGAGAAAGTTTCAAGCTTTCAGTTTAGCCATTGCTCCAAAAAGGCCGCCAATTATTAGTAGCAGTGAAATAAAGTGCTCAAAATTAGTTTTTGTCGGGATCCCAACAATATATTACGTGACCAATTCTTATGTGTTTTATAAGAAACGTTTTAAATTTTGGTCATGGTTCCTGACCATTAAAAGTAATAGTTAAACTTTTTTTCGTTAGAGTGGGTGATACTCTTTGAAATACCGTTCACTCAAAAAAATCTATTATTTAATGTTTGGGGCCAAAAATCTTACATAGCATCTTTAAGCTATTAATAATTTACATTAATAGTGTTGCCTGATCAACCTACTTTATTTGCCTTACCCTAGGATCAAACATGTTAAAAGATGTTTGATCCTAAGGTAAGGAGAGCCTTCTTTGATGTACACAATTAAATCCCCAAGAACACTTAGCAAGAATGAAAAACTGAAGGACTTAAATCAACAAACTGGCTCAATAAATCGGAATGTAAATATTGAAACAGGTTTAGAGTACATTTACTTACTGCTGCCTCTGAATAAAGGTGCCGCTGAATTAAGCAACAAGTTTGACTAAGTTTTTATATATTTTTTTATATAGTGAGACACAGTAGGCCTATAAATTAAATTATTGCAGCTCAGTGCTGTATAAAGTTGGTAATCGTAAATTCATATCAAAAATTACCAGTAGGTCATCAATTAACAAAGCGTAACTTTGACAAAATACAACATCCACTTACATAGTATAAGTTGTGTTATCCTTTCTACTCGTAAGTTTTTTCTTATTTCTGTGAAAAGTGCATATTAATACACATTGGTGTAAACTTCTATGGGTACAAAAAAACAAATAATCTTTCTCCCTGGTGCAAAAAACATCTATTATTTCCACAAGCAATGTTTTTCTTTGAAAAAGTATTTGTTCTTTTTGACAAACAAACTATTGAGACCACTTTTGATCAATATACTTTATTCACCAGGACTTCTTAAACATGCAAAAAAAACAAATCACAATAAAAAAATTCATACTGGATCTTTTAAGTGCTCCTGTGTTTTTCACATTATTTGCCATTGCAGTCGGTGTTTTTTTTTAAGCTGCCAGTCAGATTAAATGTTGTTCTTTTGGATTGTAGAGTTAAAGGCAGTGGACACTATTGGTATTTACTCAAAATAATTATTAGCATAAAACCTTTCTTGGTGACAAGTAATGGAAAGATGTTGATGGTATAAAACTTTGTGAGAAACGGCTCCCTCTGAAGTGCCATAGTTTTCGAGAAAGAAGTAATTTTCCACGAATTTGATTTCGAGACCTCTGATTTAGAACTTGAGGTCTCGAAATCAACCATCTAAACGCACACAACTTTGTGTGACAAGGGATAGTTACTCACATGCCTTTGTTTTACATTATGAAACTGTAGGTTTTTAACTTTTTTTCCAAAGAAAGATTACTCATACTGACACTGTTTTGTTGTAATGTTTCTTTGATTATGATTGATATTGGAAAAAAAACACGTTCCATGTAAAAGGTTTGTTGAGGAAAGAATGCTTGTTGCTAAGATTAGACTCCAAAGTTTTGTTACTGAATTATTCAACCAAAGCAAATTTATTATTTAAGCTTCACGACTTGCCGCTAAAAGAAACATTCTTTTGTGAGAGTTGTTTCTTGTTATCCTTGCCTGTGTTTTCCATCTCCCCGACAAATATTGAAGTCTGGGGAGAAAACTCAGGACAAGATAAATTTGCTCTGATGCGTGAGCTTTTGTTTTGAGAAGAATTCGTCACTTAGCAGACAAAATAAACATTTACATTACAAATAAGATACTTTTGTTTGGTCTTTCAAAGTTTGCACAATGACCAAGATGCCATTTAATTTCCTGCGACTGCGCATGGCTGTTTTTCACGAACCCATTATTATTAATGAAGCTACTCCAGGGCTAACAAGGGTGTATGACTTTAATCAATAATTCTATTCAGGGAGACCATGTTATATTGAAGAAACAATACAGCAGGAGAGCAGAAGGCTTTGTAGAAGCACGCCCTAGGCTTTATATTGACTGATCACTGAACACTAGGCAACCAAGGGCTTTAGCGATACTACAACAGAAAGTGAAAATCAACCCTGAAATGCTCTCAGAATTTCCAGTTTTGTTCTAGAACTGGGAATTGGTCGAGATGCTTACCACAAGATGGTAGGAGAGTATGATGGTGGTAGGATATCATCACTCATATTGCCTACATCGAGGGTGGACATCTTGTCTAGTTTCTACTGAAAGTGAAATCACACTCGATCAGCAACTAGGGAAGAAATCCATACCAGTAGTTTGTACGAGTTTGTAAATATTGCAATTCAAGATGGCTGGTGAACGATCTAAGAAACGAAAGCGGAAGAAGACAAAGTCTCCATCGTCTCTTTATTCAGCAACGACCTCCTCAGCTGCTAAGTCCGTCCTCAAGCTGCCTAAGATTAAGGGTGCATCTCCAGCTCCAACCAAGAGATCCAAAGGTTCTTTGCCGCACTTTTAGAAAAACCAGTCAGGATAGTTGCTGCTAGTGCACCTGCAAACGCTCACAATTTACTCAACAGCTTTTTGGGACTGTTAAGTACTTATTCAAAAAGCATGTGGCCAACATTGGTAATTTTCAAAGACCAGTATCCAAACTTAATGTGACCAAACATCATTTTTTTATGTCTGGAACTTCTGTGAAAGTTAAGGCTCATCTGTGATCAAAGGCGCAAGGAAGGTGTTTTTAAAGAACCTTGAAACAGTTTTTTGGTTATTTTTCCCTTCACTTTTGACAAAAAAATGTATTTTCTTTTTAGAAATTGGAAGAATTTTATCATTTGTGTCTTTCTTTTCTTTAACAGGCACCTCTGGAAACCAATACACAGACCTCCAGGGAAGGTAAGTAACATTTACAACTTATTTCCATTTTTAAGGAATTTATATCAAAAATATTTTCAAGCAAAATAAAATTTGCATGGTCAAGAACATCAATATAAGATTTTTACATGGGGGCCAAGGCCTCTGTTGGTACCCCTCAAAACTAAGTAACAATTTGGCATGAAATTTTGGTATGTTTTTTTCTAAAGCCTTGTGTGATTTATTTTGTTTTTGCAGAGAGCGATGTATCTACTTAGCAACTCCCAAATCATCCAAGGCAGTTTGGCTAACGAGTTTAGGGTAAGTCAGTTAAGCTTTTTGACAACAACAAAAATCAAGGGACTAAACTTCAAGAAGACATAGTTTGTCCACAAATATAGAAGAGCCATCAGCAGACAATATGGTTAACTGAAAAACAAAAGCACTATTGGCATGTAGTGGCTGAGCTAACTCATGTTTCTCTTCAGAGGTTGGGTTTGAGTCCATGCCGTGACACTTAAAGGCAGTGGACACTATTGGTAATTACTCAAAATAAATATTAGCATAAAACCTTTCTTGGTGATGAGCAGTGGGGAGAGGTTGATGGTATAAAACATTGTGAGAAACGGCTCCCTCTGAAGTGCCATCGTTTTCGAGAAAGAAGTAATTTTCCACGAATTTGATTTCGAGACCTCAGATTCAGAACTTGAGGTCTCGAAATCAACCATCTAAACGCACACAACTTCGTGTGACAAGGGCGTTTTTTTCTTTCATTACTATCTCGCAACTTCGATGACCGATTGAGCTCAAATTTTCACAGGTTAGTTATTTTATGCATATGTTGAGATATACCAACTGTGAAGGCTAGTCTTTAACAATTACCAATGGTGTCCACTGCCTTTATAAACCACTATTGCAGTGTCCTTCGATCGTATGGGACGTAAAGCCGTTGGTCCCTAGTGTTGTGCAAAGCACATCAAAGAAGCAAGTGCTCTTATCATCGAGAGAAGGGGTTTGCCTTTGGATTTCCTGGTTTGATAAAATGCGACACAAATATTACTTTTGTCCTACTCTCTATATTTCTATAAAATAGTTGATGACTTTGGACGAAACTTAAGTTAAAAGGGATAGAAAAGGTGTTGATTTAGTAAAGTACTTTGGGTTCTGCTTTTTTTTTTATACAATTATTAACTTTTCAACTTGTGTGTGTCTTCAGGCCCAAGTTGGTATGGGGCAACCAAGAGACCATTCTGCCAATCAGCAAGGCAGCCATGCAGTCTGAAGCATCCCCAAGAATTGGGCAGCTTTCTGTTCCTAAGAAAAACTTCCGCAGTGTCAATGATGGAGTCAAGTAAGTATAGGTCGCATACTCCTTAAAGAAAACACGTTGCCTTGGATCGGTCGAGTTGGTCTTTGAAAAGCGTTTCTAAACGATTGTTATAAAATGTATATGGTTAGAAAGAGGTCTTAAAAGTAGAATACAATGATCCAAACACATTTGCCTCGAAGTTGCGTGGTTTCCCTTTCACTTTGCAAACTAACAAGGTCGGCCATTGATGGGAGTCAAAATTGGCCGACCGTGTTTGCCACGAGGTACAAGGAAAACCACGCAATTTCGAGTGATACTTGTGTGGATCATAATACACTCCTTTTAAAATGTCTTTCTAATCATATGCATTTTACAACAAACGGTTACAAACGCTTTTCAAAGATCAACTCGACTGATCCAAGGCAAGGGTTCCTTTAAAAAAAATACAACATTTGAATAATAAATTGGAATGATTGAATTCAGTTTGTGAAACGTGAAAACCAACGTGAAATTACACTGAGGCTATATGGCCTCTGTTGGTATCCCTCCAAACGTTTCTCATAAACTTCTAAGATTCGCTTCATGAAAATGGCATGGCTCTCTCAAAATTCTAGGCATGAGATAGGTAGGATTTGAAACTTTTGCAAAAGGCCTGAAATAGTTGATGTCCTGGGCTTCTGACCCAGCTTGGGATCCTTGCTTTGACTCAATTTTGAAGCAGTGTACACTTTGAAAATTCAACAGAGACGGAGCCTAAGCTAAGTCTTAGAAAAAGCATCTGTAACAATTGTTCTTCGATCATCGGCATATGTGAAACTGTCACGGTGAGGTCACAAAATCGCAACAAATAAATTGCATCAGTTGAAATGTGCTTAACTCCTGCAAAACATTCGCTGCGAATACAGCCCTGTGTGAGACGTCAAAATTTGCATCGCATTCACAGGAAGTATGAACTGGGCTTTATTCAGTTCATCTTTACAAACATAAGCTAAATTGTCTGTTTTTTTATTGTTATATAATCAGGCGGATCCATGTGTACAGCTGTGGGCGTAACTCTGTCATTTGGGAAGTCAGTCCTTTGGCAATGAAGGGGAATGCATCCCATAGAGTGTCAGAACTATCAAGATTTAAGATTCCTCCAGCAGCCTTCAAAGAAGACAGGTAAAGTTTGTCTTAAGAAAATGACTTCCATCCTTCCCTTTCCAATTTCGGCAGGTTTGTCAAGAGTTGGTTTTAGTTTCTACACTCTCGGCCAATACAATACACAATCCACTTGGAAAAAGCATTGTTAATTTGTGGTTATTAATCAACACTTGCATTATATTGCCTGCATGAAGCTCTCACCTACACTAACACCCAGAGTGCGAAAACAAAAAGAAAATGGTATTCTGGTAAAAATAAAAAAAAATTGCAGCTTACGATTAGCACCAATCTTGCAAGTCAAAATATTTTCATCAGTCAAGTAGGATTTGAAACTTTGCATGGTGGAAATACGATATAGAAAGGTTTGCGGTAACACCATGTATTGACTATCTCTAATGAGTTGGGGTGGTTCTGAAAAGAACTGTTGGTTTTCAACTCAACTCTCAACTTTCAATTTTCAACTTTCAACGGACCAACTAAGTGTTACAATTCACTTGTAAATTCAATTGAAACTGCAGTTCAAATTTTTCTTGATTTTTTTGTGGGTAAAACATTAAAACAAACAAAATAGGTCAGAGTAATTTTTGCTAGTCAATGAGGATTGCTGAAGCATTTTGTTTTTTCATTGATTTTTGAAATATACTTTTTAAGAGTTCTCAAAAAAAAAAAGCGTTACCTCAGATAATCATCTACTTCAAATCAAAAGAGATTTTGTGTTGTAGATAAAGGGTCATTCTCAGGTCGAGACAACTAATTTGTTCTTCTTCTAAGTTTCATTTTGTGGTTTGGAAAGGCTTCCGTTAACACCATGTAATGGCTACCTCTTAATGAGTTGAGGTGATTTCCTATCAAGAACCATTGCTTTTCAGAACCACCCCAACTCATTTACATGGTGTAACCGCTAACCTTTCCATATCATATTTCCACCATGCAAAGTTTTAAATCCTACTTATTTTGTGTTTTGTTGATTGTTCATTTTTAGAATAAATGGCGCTTTGAGCTGTGGGAGAGAATCTCCTATATGGGAAGTGAGTGAAGCAGCAAAGCGTGCCAAAAGTAGACTCAGATTAGAGTCTTTGGCCAAGGAGAAAATGCCCCACAGAGATTACCAGCCTCCCAGAGAGGTAAGTTTATGAGGAACACCTTGCCTTGGATCGGGCGAGTTGGTCTATAAAAGCATTTTGTTACCGTTTGTTATAAAATGCATATGGTTGGAAAGATGTTTTAAAAGTAGAATATATACAATGATCCACACAAATTTGCCTTGAGATTGCAAGGTTTTCCTTTTGCTTTGAGAACTAACTCAGTCGGCCATTTATGGGGGTCAAAAAATTGACTCCCATAAATGGCTGACCGTGTTAGTCGACGAGGTAAAAGGAAAACCATGCAATTTCAAGGCATATTTGTTTGGATCATTGTATTCTACTTTTAAAACAGCTTTCCAACCATATCCATTTTATAGAAAACGCTGACAAACGCTTTTCAAAGACCAACTCGACCTGTACTCTTTGTGCTAAAAGCATTAAAGGGAAAGTACATGTTTGGTAGTTACTCAAAACAAATATTAAACTGACTTGGTAACGAGCATTGGAGAGCTGTTGATAGTATAAAACATTGTGAAAAACGGCTCCCTCTGAAGTAGCATGAATTTTGAAATAGAGGTTAACTTCTCACTAAAAATAATAAAACACTTCTAGCTAGAAGTCTTTTATTCCTATTTGAAAGCACACAAATTCGACCAACAAGGGTGTTGTTTCTTTCATCATTTTCTCCCAACTTCGATGACCAACTGAACTCAAATTTTCACAGGTTTGTTATTTCATGCATATGTTGAGATACACCAAGTGAGAAAACTGGTCTTTGACAATTACAAATAGTATACCTTCCCTTTAAGCTCTATGAAATTGGGCCCTGATCATTAGCTTTTGTTTGTTTGGGTTAGCATCTCAAAGTAATTCCTCTTGTCATCCATAGATTGAATCTGTTGTGAGTGACACTGCAAAGAAAGCAATTGCTTCAGCAAGACTAGAGAGTCTATCAAGGGCCAAGAGTCGACCTGAAGGCCCGTTTAGAGACTCCAAATGGCCGGTAAGTACCAAAGATATCTTTTTGGGTATCAAGCAGCTGTCCTGTATGCTTCGTTTTTTGGAGGCAGTCGCCTTTTTTTCCTCAGTGAGGTATCAGGTCTGAGATTAGTCTAGGTTCCTAGACCATTGGTGTTGCGTGGTCACACACAACCAACGTTCCGATTATGCACGGCAAAAACTGTACACGCTTGTAATGAACGAACGCTAGCGGGTGCTCTGTTTCTCTGATTTAGATCCTTGGTGAGCACAGGACATGGTGAGATCCGGAAATCAGAGAAACAGAGCGCCCGCTAGCGTTCGTTCATTACAAGCGTGTATAGTTTTTGCCGTGCATAATCGGAACGTTGGTTGTGTGTGACCACGCAACACCAATGGTCTAGGAACCTAGACTAGTCTGAGATAGGATATGGTACTTAAAAAGGAACACATTGCCTTGGACCCACTGCTTGGACCATCCAAGTTGGTCTTTGAAAAGCATTTTTAACTGATTGTTTAAAAATGCACATGGTTGGAAAGATAATTTAAAAGTAGAATACTTTCCTTTTACCTCTGCGACTAACACGGTCGGCCATCTCAAAGCAAAAGGAAAACCATCCAATCTTTCCAACCATATGCATTTTATAACAAACAGTTACAAAAGCTTTTTTATAGACCAACTCGTCCGACAACCTAGTAGATTTACATGAGAACCAAAAGTCCAAAAGTATTTCTTGATGAGAGAGTACAGGATTGTAAACTTCACATATTATCTTCATGTTGAAGTTCAATGGTTTAAAGTTCATACCAAGCATCAATCTCTTCAGAGAAAGATTTTCAATTGAAATACTAACTGTCAAAGTAAAAACTAATTTTTATTTTTAATGCAAGTCGCCAGACACACAAGGCCTTAAGGCCACTTCAAGGTGTGGGCTACAATTATTTTATTCCAGAGGCCTATGCCCCCCACTCCTAGGGCTGAAACAGGGTTACCCCTTTTACAGTCCATACGGATGTAGGCTTGGGTATCATCAGTCCGAAGCCTGGCCGGTAGAGCAGAAAGCACTACCTCACCAATTTTATTTAGCAAGTGTCACAACCGGGATTCGAACCCACACTCTGCTGATCAAACACCAGAGCTTGAATCCGGTGCTCTTAACCGCTCGGCCATGACACACATTTATTGAAGACTCCGCAAACCACTGCTGCTGTTTGGGTGTTTTCATTTTCATAAATTATGTACAGAGATGATTTTGTTTTGTTCGTCTGGACCTCGTTTTTGATATGCGTGAATCTTGAACAGTCTATTCTTGGAAGTGGATAAAATATAGACCATGTCATTTTGATCCCACACGCCCAAGTGCTGCTGGTGTACCCCCATTGCTGGGAGGCTGGCCGCGCAACACGGTTGTTGTACATAAAGCGTGAAGAAAGGTTTTCTGTTAAACTTTTTATGCGAATGAAGTGTCTTTTTACACAAATTCCTAGACAGGACAGCATGACAAAATGATGTAGAATATTCTTTGTGTAGAACAAAAAGATTTGGGGTTTAACAAATATTTTAATCTGAACAGTTTAAAGTGAATACTGCAATTCTTGTCAAAAACATTGCTGATGTAACACATGCTTAACCCGAAGTGCAGGGAAATTTGATTCTTACAGAAAGATCAAGAGATTTATAAAACAAGAGTATAAAACCATGCGCGACCTGCATCCCAGCAATGGTGGTACAGCATGCAGCCTTTGCGCATTGGATCAGTCTATATAAAAAGAGTATCTGGCTTATAATACAAATAAATTATTATGAATTTTATTCATTTAACTTTGTTCTTATGACCTACAGGTATCGGACTTGGCCAGGAACGCCAGTGCGACACCCCGTCAGTTAGAACTAGCTAAGCCAAAGGGACTAGTTGATGGATACCAACATGAGCGCCCCGTCCAAAGGGATATAAGTCGCGCCTCTCGACGTACCATCGCGACCACACGCACCGTAGACCTAGCGCGACCAATCATGCGCGCCACAATGGACCATGTGCAATTCAATCCTGATGCGTTTATCGTAAGTGATGGAGCCAAGAGAGCGCGATGTCCGCCGCGTATTGAGGAATTAGCACAGCCTATGACAAGAAGTTAAAACAGCACACTATGCAATATATTATCTAGATTCAAGTGTGCGTCCAGACAATGTGCTTTTTTTTAATTAATACACAAATATATAAAAATGTAGCACTGATTATACAAACACAAAACGTAAAACATACTGTTTGATAATAACTTACTCATTTTATACTAAACCGATTTAGCACTGAAGAAATTTGCATAACAAAAATACAACACGAACACCTTAAGAGTCATGGTATTTTGTTGAGTAGTTTGTTTTAAAAATATTTGAATAAAAATATGATTGGTACTTGAAAACAATATAAAAAACTGTTTCATCAGAGAGAATAGCTTTGGCGGTCAGGTCCTGGGCTGGAGTGAATGTACATGTACAATGTTTTGTGTTGTTTGCCAGAAAAAGTGAGCATTCACCAGAATTTCACAAAACAATTTTTTGCTTGCAGGTAAGCTTCCTTTTTGACGGGTTTCTTAGTTTACATGCGGATCGTTTCCCCTTGTATATGACATTACAAGCAGAAACAGCACCCTCACTGAGGTCGAAAGAAGACCTTTCATTGGCTGAGAGTTTACGTTGCATGTACATAAATACGTGCACATTCGACCTCGGCAATGGCCGCGTGCTTTATGCAAGGTTTCTTTTGCAGGAATGTTAAACTTTGCTGGAAGCTAGGACTAATGTCTAAAGCCTGGTTAATACTTCCTGCAATTGCTTCGTGCAATGCGAATGACATTGCGTCACAGAGGGAAAGGGAGCGCGTACCGATTGTTGCCTCACCAAAATTCACTTTGCATTCACAGGAGGTATTAACCGGACTTTAAAGACGAATTTGACTGGTTAAATTTCAATATTTTTTTACAGACAATGTTACTTCGCTTTCCATCAATAACAGTTTAAAGCAAGCGTTTGTTTTCTGTTTTAAAAACTTGTTCATAAATGCAATTCTTAATGAGGCCATGTGTATGTGGTTTTTGATATTAGCTACATATATTTTTTACAGTATTTTATTTTGGTATACCTTTTAACTTGTTAACCCTCAACAGTGAAAAGATCCAATTTACCAAACAGTGTGCTAGTTTGCATCAACGAAAAAGAATGCTGTATTTGTTAAAAGTATTACCGCATGGATTGTGTGTGATTAAACTGTATAAAAATGTCAACTTATCAAATCCAATTCTTCCTTTCCTTAAAGGGAAGGTACACGTTTGGTAATTACTCAAAACAAATATTATTTTAAAAACTTGCTTGTTAGCGATCAATGGAGAGATGTTGATTGTATAAAACATTGTGAGAAACGCCAACGGTACGTAGTTTTTGAGAAAGAAGTAATTTCTCACTAAAATAATAAAAGATTTCTAGCTAGAAGTCTTTTATTCTTATCTGAAAGCACACAAATTCATGCAACAAGGGTGTTTTTTCTTCCATTAATTTCTCGAAACTTTGATGACCAATTATTGAGCCAAAATTCTCACAGGCTTGTTAATTTATGGTTATGATTGGGTACACCAAGTGAGAACACTGGTCTTTGACAATTACCAAACGTGTACCATGCCTGTAATGCTCACAACCTAGATTCTTTGTTTGGAGCCCAAAACTGATCCATGCAGTGAGAGTATTTTCTGTAGATTTACAGCGATAGTTAAATAATTTCTCTGAACAATTTGAGGCTTTTTTTCATTGAATGGCAATCTTTGTCAAGTTCCAAATATTTTCTTTTAACTTTCATTTCATAAAGTGAACAGGGCCCAATTTCATAAAGCTGTTAGCAGAAAATACTGCTTGACAAGTTTCTCTGCTAAGCCCAAATTTAGTAGGGCACCAGTCACAACACTGAAACTTAATGTAATTTTAGCTGGTTACCTAATTATGTTAAGCAATGCTTTTCTGTGCTTTTAAGCTTGTTTTTATTTGTGCTTACAGGCTTTATGAAATTGGGATCAGATTATATTTCATCATCTTCTGTGGTTTCTAGCAATACCGAAAACTAATTTAAGGCACAGTACACTTCTCGTCTTAAGGAAGTTCATGCTTGAATTAAAATAACATTTATTTGCTTTTCCGAGATTCCTGCACAAAACACTCATGGCACAAGTTTTGAACATCATAATTCTCGAACTTTAATACATATTAATATTGTCACTTATGTTAACAATTAACGTGCTTGTAAATCTATTTTACTGTCTTATTGGGTTTTTTCAGAATTTGAATAAATTATTGTGATCCTTAATTAGGGCATTATGTTTACCTCAAATAAGTTACAAGCTATTAGAGATGTTAAATTTGCATCGGGGATAAAGAATATTAATTTTGATTTTTTTTACCCATACACCGATGTGTGTTAGCACTGTATACTCGGTACTTTCCCGAGACCTGTGTAAAAATATCACAGGCATGTTACTCGAGTGGGATTCGAACCCACCTTCTTGCAATTCTAGACCAGTGTTTAACCAACTAGACTACTGAGGTTGCCCGGTAGCTGAGGCAGTTCGAATCCTTAGTTTTGGCAGCGGGTACCGCAACGATATAAGAGATGTTAAAAATTTGCATCGGGATAAAGAATATTAATTTTGATATTTACCCATACACTGATGTGTGTTAGCACTGTATACTCGGTACTTTCCTGAGTCCTGTAAAAAAATATCTCAGGCATGTTACTCAGGTGGGATTCAAACCCACGACCCTTGCAATTCTAGAGCAGTGTCATACCAACTAGACTATCGAGGTTGCCCGGTAGCTAGAGGCAGTTCATAGGACTCAAACTGCCTCTAGCTCTTTTAACCAAATTTATATACCCTCTTGGATGAGAAAGTTTTCAGAATTCAGACATTTTTATGTCCTTCCTCACATATACACAAACACTTTGATCTACCTCTTTAGCACCGAGTATGCCGTCTCTTAAAGCTTCTTAAAACATATAACATCTAATTCATACAGGCGCACCAGAGTCGCGCTGAGCCAAATACATAAAGATTGACTCTAGGTCGACCCAAATAAATTTTGGTTTCAGACGGGCGAACTTAACATAACATTTACATTGGCTCATGACAAGATCAAGGTCTACTGGAACCAAGGTGCTCCAGAGTCGTTACAAACGACTGCAACAGGTGATTTTTCGACTTGTAGCTTTTTCACTTGTCAAACTTGTTATGTACTTGATTCAGAATTTTCTGGTTTCGGCGCGACTCTGGAGTGCCTGTCTGAAATGGGTTTTAATGCCAAAGGTGGATTCTCATTATTTCATAATAGACCCTAGTTTCAGATATTTTTACTCTGCAATGCCTCTCATCCGTCCTTCATTCTATTTGTGGACTAAAAAACAAGCTATGAATAGAATAATACAGCAGGGACCAATTTCACAGAGCTACAAAATCACATTTCAAGTATTGTTAGTTAAACAATTCTGCCAAATCCCCCCCCCCCCCTCCAACAAAGGGTTCCCTTGCAACCTTGAGAGTAATTGGGATTAGGGTATTTTATTTTTTAAACTTGGGGCAAAATTACTTTTTCCTTTCTGACAACAAATATCAGGGTTTTGTAAATTGTATTGTATGGGTGCAGCCTTCCATGCACAACACCTCTATGCACTTTTAAAAAAAACTAGTTCAATCACAACTGGTTTACTCTGTAATATTCTAATGATTCATGTGAATACCAAATACTGAGTGATAACTTGAATTTGTTTGTACTCGCTGAGAATACTATTCTGCAATAAAAATCTTTGTATATTGGTATAATTCGAACATGGTGTTTCAAATGTGTTTTTAATTTATTTACCTTTCGGATATTAAAGACTCTGGACACTATTGGTAATTGTCAAAGACTAGCCTTCACAGTTGGTGTATCTCAACATATGCATAAAATAACAGACCTGTGAAAATTTGAGCTCAATCGGTCATCGAAATTGCGAGATAATAATGAAAGAAAAAAACACCCTTGTCACACGAAGTTGTGTGCGTTTAGATGGTTGATTTCGAGACCTCAAGTTCTAAATCTGAGGTCTCGAAATCAAATTCGCGGAAAATAAATTACTCGAAAACTATGGCACTTCAGAGGGAGCCGTTTGTCACAATGTTTTATACCAACAACCTCTCCCCATTACTCGTCACCAAGAAAGGTTTTATGCTAATAAATATTTTGAGTAATTACCAATAGTGTCCACTGCCTTTAAAGCTATATGGCATTGAGAGGATCCAAGGTAGATTTCAATTTCCTGATTTTGAAATTGAAAGAATTATTTGGGCTCGAATGACACGAAACATCACAAGGAATGAGCTATTAAAGTAGAAAGATTATCATGCAGGCATATAACTTTCCTCTATTTTATGAGAGGGGTCCAAGAGTTTAATTCCAAGTCGGGGAGAAAATAAAATAAATGTCACTAGTGATATTATACAAAAACCGACTCCCAAAAATCATATAAAAGAAGAAAAAAATGTGGGAGAAAAGTGACAAAAACCAACAAAACAGAACTTTCAAAGTTTTTACAAAGTATCCTGTGTACAGTATGTTTCTTGACATCCAAAGGATTGTAGTTTGAAAGATGAATCCATATTTGTAGCAGGAATTTCCTTCATCATGCATTGGGTAGCAAAAGAGGTCCGTCCACCAGTAGTGTGGTTCAGCTCACCTCGTGTCCATCACTTCACCTGTTTTTTTTTCACTGATCCCCTTCAGGTATGGGTTGTACTGCTCAGGGATGCTTTGGAATAAGATGATTTTATTGCGGATTTGTTTCGGTGTGTCTTGATAGTAGTTTCTGGCATCTCTCGCCATTGCCTGGGAGGGAAAAACAAACAAATAAATACCAAAATAGTAACGCTGGCCTGGAATTACATGGAGGCCACGGGGGTCATGGTCTTCGTTGCCCTTGTCTTGGCCTTGGTGCCCCATCAGAAGTTTCCCATAGATTTCTAATGGAAGTGCCCACAAAATGAAAACGACCTTGCCTTCTCCAAGATATTAATAATAATAGTATAATAATATTGAAGTCTTATATAGTGCATGTATCTACCTAACAATAGTTTTGTGAAGCGATTAATTCTGAGACCCAATTATGTAGCACCTTATAATGGGTTTATAAGGTGCTACGGGGCATTCAGCAGCCACAGGCATGAACACTGGGGCAAACCCCTTTTTTTATTTATAAGTGCACTGGGTTCCTTTAAATGCATTACACAACACATGGGACCAATGGCTTTACGTCCCATCCTAAGGACGAAGCCCTGGTTAAGTGTCATGGCTGGGGATTCGAACCCACACTCTGCTGATCAGGAACACCAGAGTTTGAATTCGGTGCTCTTAACGGCTCAACCACGACACTTCCACAATGAAACTCCAGACCTGGTAAAGTCTGTCGGTCGTTTCCAACAGTGATGTTTGAATCTTTGCATGGTGTGGAAAAAGAAGTAACTTGGTAGACTGGGAGGTACAGCTAAGTGTAAATATCTTTTGGGAGGGCAGAGCCAGTGTACATGTACATAGTCTTGGTCATTCAGCAATATCGTGGTTGAGCCGTTAAAATTTTTTTTTTATTTATTTATTTATTGATATCCAACAGCGGAAAGCCGCCACTTACAGGAATCGTTAAAAACTATGTAAAAATATAAATTTAAATATGAATATAAATACAACAATATATAACATTAAAAATTAAACATTGATAAAAACATTATTATAAGTAGACAAAAATAGTACACCGAAACCCACATCAAACAGACCAGGGAATACCAACAAGTACACAAACACACATCGGACATTAAAACAAACAAACAAACAAACAAACAAACAAACAAACAAACAAAAATAGAAACAACACAAACACCAACAACAACTTAAACACAAACACACCAACAAACACCCCAACGAACAAACAAACACAATAAAAACACTCAGATTTACAAAGCAATTTGATGAAGTTACAACTGACCAGCAGCTGCACATGAGATGTTCACAGTTAAATATTAAATAAAAAATATTATTTAGCAAATTTAATTAGCTGTCTGCGAAAACAGTTTAATGTTTTAGCCCCAAACACATCGCATGATTCATGAAGCTGGTTGTATGAAGACGAAACTCTGGAAACAAACCCTTTTTTGGTAACATCAACTCGGCTCATGGGAACATGCATGATGTGCTTGGAAGCTGATCTAGTACGACGTTCTGGAACATGAAAACTGAAAGGATTAGCAGTGGTTAAATTATACTTACTGTGGATATGTTTGTAGAGGAACAAGCAATCGTTAACTGTTCTCCTCTGGGCAAGAGTTGGTAAGCTAAATAATTTACACATTTCCAAATAAGTAACATCACCTTGATTGTTGTTGTGAAGAACTTTGTACATAAAAAACAAGTAACGCCTTTGTAGTCTTTCTAGTCGGTCAGATTGTGATTGAGAAATTGAGTTAAAAACAAGAGTACAATACTCCAGTCGAGGTCTAATAAGAGAACAATACAAGGTTCGAAGTACACTTCTTGCAGTAATGATACTTGGCGCTTTGTATCCTTTGGCAAAAGGCGCGTTATAAATACCGTTATAATTATTAGTTAGACCACCAAGCAAGCTAGGGTGAATCCTATGTGTCAGTTAAAGAAATATTCATAAATACCTATAACAGTTTCGCTATTCCTATTGGCTGAGAGCACGTCACGTGGGGGTGTTTAAACCTTTGATAATGCCCAGTAAAAAGTGCTGAAGCATGGGCGTGACACCCAAGCTTGCACCTGTGCTTATAAGACAGTTTCTTCATTCCTGTTGGTCGAGAGCAACGGCTGGGACAGTTGTGCCACATCACGCGATACGTGCGACGCCCACAGCATTCCCTTATAAGAAGTTGTTTGCCCGAGGGCGGGGGAGGGCCTTACCATTTTATAGCTGGAGGGGTGTTGTGTTGAAAGAAATTATTGAACAATTATAATTTTTTCATTTATTTTACTTTTTGACCAAAAGGTGTTGATTTTTTTGGACCGAAAAGGAATTTATGAATGGGAATCAAAGTGTGTTGAATCGGTTTTTAACTAGTGGTTTAAACCTGCCGTAGCCTGGTTCTTGATAATTTACCTCGACTTCGTCTCGGTAAAATTATCAAGAACCAGGCCTCAGCGGGTTGAAATCACTAGTTGAAAACCTCTACACCACACATTGATTCCCTTATTTAAGTTGGTTTACAAATACCTTGTAATCTTCACCGTATGTTTCCATCATGTGAACACAGTAACGAAGGAGTGGTTGTGATATCCGTATACCTCGACCAGGTGGTACGTTGGCCATATCCTCAAGGGCTACAAAGAAAGACAACAAAGTTATTTCCATTTATAATAATAATGCTGGCAATGCAACAAAAATGCTACTAAATCGTTTTTTATTTTTTTGTAGTTCATAATCCTAGAGATTTAAGGCAATGAACACTATTGGTATTTACTCAAAATAACTATTATCTTAAAACTTTTATTGATTAAGAGTAATGGGGAGAGGTTGATAGTATAAAACATTGTGAGAAACAGCTCCCTCTGTTCTTTGACAATTACCAATAGTGTCCAGGGTCTTTAAATGGGTGTTTGTTAAAAGTGGTGTTTGTTAAAAGTGTGGATACTTTTGCAGCTTTGTATTTCACTACAATACCTGAGAGCAAAGTATACCTTTGGTTTTCGGAACTCTATAAATGTAGATGAATCTAATGTGTGAAAACTTCATTTCAAAAGGGAGTCATGTATTTTGAGATATCGCCAACAATCTGGAGGGAATATGATCACTTCCATGCATGAAGAATAATCCCTAATAGGAGTTCACAATAATGATTCTCAGATTCCAAAGTTTGGGGCATAAAAATGGATACCCTATAAGGCTTTCTACTGTAGTGATCTACCCTAAACCAACCGCAAAGCGCGAGCTAATTACTAAGCGCGAGCGTGTGCGCGGAAAGCTTGGGCGGTATCACGATATTATCGAATATCGCGATATTAATTTGGAAACGATTTCGATATCGGATCGATTTGGCTTTAATCGAAATATCGATATATCGCGATATCGATTAAATATCGCAATATCACAATGTGTTTCCTAGCTGAGACATCTTGCACCCCATACGTTTGGAGTAAAACCAGAAGAATAGGTCATTAGAACACCTCTCTTATGCTATGACTGTCTCTTCTACAACTTTCATTTGGAGTTTGAACACTGATGATGTCAAATGTAATTAATCGCGATTATATCGAATATCGCGATATATTGTCAACGATATATCGTGAATAAAATAAATCGATATCGCCCAAGCTTAGTGCGCGGTTGGTTTGGAATTAAGAAAATTGTGATTTAGAAGATAATTAATAACAAGGATTGTTAAAAGTAAAGGAATGTAAGAAGAAAAGGTAGTTTTGAGCTAGACTGAAGAACAGGAGAGTTCGAGCAGAGAACTCTTAATGAAATCGTTTATCGTGACCACAACTTACTTTCGAGTTCAACTTGTGTCATTTGTTTGTTCTGTGGTGAACTTTAATTTAAATTAACGTCAACTTCAAGCCCTCCCGATTAACTTACTACTACTCCGCACGTACGTGAGGAAGAAGGACCCAAACCCAACCAAGAATATTACACTATATTACTTTGAAATGGAAGGTTGCCAAAATGGCTTTATATTATCGAAAGCTGCTGTAGGCTTTTAACCAAAAGTTGTTATTGCCATTAAATTAAAGAGTGATTACCAAATAGAAACCTTCCCGTTAAAGCAGATCTTTAAAAAAATCACACTGTTGCAAGATTTGTAATAATACACTGTTAAAGGCAGTGGACACTATTGGTAATTACTTAAAATATTTAGCATAAAACTTTTCTTGGGGACGAGTATTGGGGAGAGGTTGATGGTATAAAACATTGTGAGAAACGGCTCCCTCTGAAGTGCCATAGTTTTCGAGAAAGAAGTAATTTTCCACGAATTTGATTTCGAGACCTCAGGTTTAGAACTTGAGGTCTCGAAATCAACCATCTAAATGCACACAACTTTGTGTGACAAGGCTTTTTCTTTTATTTTATCTCGCAAGTTCGATGACCGATTGAGCTCAAATTTTCACAGGTTTGTTATTTTATGCACATGTTGAGATACACCAACTGTGAAGGCTAGTCTTTGACAATTACAAATAGTGTCCACTGTCTTTTAGGTCTCTTGTTTACGTCAACTTTGGTCGTTGCTTTAATGAGTGAAGGAAATAGACACTACATCTACATCTATGCCGGTACTTGTCAATGCTTTTCAGCAACTTAGCCATATGTTTGAATACACACAAGACTTTCACAGTCTATAGATCGATTGCAATACGCGTCATCGACCGCCGGCTTTGATGTATTTTACAGGTGAGAAGTGCACGAGAGTCACGCACAGTGTGACACTCGTGCACCATTCACGTGTAAAATACATCAAAGATGGCGGTCAATGAGGCGTATTTCAATCCATCTTATTAGGACCTATTACAATATTTAAATTCTACAAACACACTTACCATGTAAAACAAAGAGCTTTGCTGGGTCTTTTGGTGCAATGTCGGTCATCTTGGATATGTCTAGTGCCTTGTGCTTCATGAATGCATCCTACAAATACCATAGGAGAGACAATTATGGATTACATGTTATCTACATTGTAACTTCATTATCAATAAAATGAATGGATCAAATTTCTGTTGCAAAAATTTTGACTGGCCTTTCGTAAACTAACCAAGCAAATGGGTTACTTTACCATTTTAAGTCCAGTGTGAATAGCCTAGGAAGGTTCCTCCCCCCCCCCCTGGTAACTTCCCGGCTTCAACTGGGCAGATTAACCAACCCGCAGAGCCAATAAGTCCAGTGCGAACAAGATCTGGGTAAAAGCCTCCCCCTTTAAACAGCCACATCCGGTCCCCAAACCTAGCTGCCATGATATGTGATCGTCGACCTGTCACCTGACGATCACGTGGCATGGCGTCCTGGTTGTACCTGTACATGTCTTTTAAGTTTGTCGTTAAGAGTTTTCCAGTTGTGTTGATGAGTTTACCCATGTCTTTCAAGTGTGGATGCTGGTAAGGTTCACCCATTGAAATGTTGACCACGGTCTCGGTAAAACAGTCTAATATGAACACAGCTAAAAACTTCATGGAGGCATTGAAAGCAAGGCTCAAAGAGCAGGACAGTTCTTTTCAGAAAAGAGAAGTCTCCCGAACCTCCGATTGTCTACTCCGCGGCAGTAGAATAAAGCACGACAGTTCCCTAAGAACAAATCTACCTGGCAAGTAGATACACACATGGTGTTACCGCAAACCAAATATACATTGATACCTCACCATGCAATGCCTCAAATCCTATAGTCTCAAAGAGCTTTAAAAAAAAAAGCGCTTTAAAATAATAGGCGCTTTAACTTTAATAATGTTTGCATCAACAATAAAGAATGCTTGACTCAGCTCTAAGCCATAACCAAATATGCCCATAAAATGGCGTTCATTGTAGGCTAATTCCAACCATAATCTTACCCTAGCTTTGGGTATTGGTATTGTCTTGTTGGGGTCCATTGACAAACCAAAATCAGCCAGGTTTTTCTCCATACTCTTTCTAGGATCCCATGCTTCCTTTATTGGCTTACTGAAAAGATACGACATCAAAACAATGATGGTTAATCGTTTAAATGGTGAAAATAATTTAATAAATTACAAAAGCAACTTAGAAATTCATAATAATAATAATAATAATACACGGTTTTTATATAGCGCTTTTTCACGGGGTGTTTTAAAGCGCTTCCGACATTATTACCCCTGGCCACTGGGCCTTTAATTTAATAATCATTCCTTAAACCATCTAAGCTCCCTGGGGAGTATACAGCCTATTCGACAATTATATGCGCTACATGGGCTAAACCAATCACAAGAACCATCTCTGCCCTCACAGGTACCCATTTACCCCTGGGTGGAGAGAAGCAATTTTAGTTAAGTGTCTTGCTCAGGGACACAAGTGTCATGACCAGGATTCGAACCCACACTCTGCTGAACAGAAGCATCAGAGCTTGAGTTCGGTGCTCTTATCCACTCGGCCACGACACCCCACAAGTGATGACAGGCACTTTAGAGCATGACTTCCAGCATGTGGGGATAGCAGTACAGTTTGGTGTGTGGTGGAAAAACTGTAATTGCCCGTCATGAGAGTGAGATTAAAAGAATGGTGGATTGTGGGTCACAAAAAAAAACAATTACAATGTATACACGTGTAGATTGAAGCCCGGTTCATACTTCCTTTGAAAGCGATACAAACTTTAACGACACAAATCCGCAACAATAATTTGCACCAATCAAAGGTGATTTTTTCGTCCTTATTTTCCCGAAAATATGTAGTCAGTCATGTTTTAATTTCATTCCCAATATCGTATGGTGATTGGGTATCCTTTTAAAAGGGCCGGGTATTTGATTTGTATAAGTGTTGAAATTTGGGCGATGGTGGTGCTTTCCCATTAAAAAACGGAAAAGTTTCCGTATGGCGCCACCACTTTTTTCATTCGATATGAAATAAAATAGTATCTAATTTTGTTTACCTCAATGAGATATCCCTTTTGTAAAAATGAATAAAAAAGTGGTTGCCCCATACGGAAAGTTATCTGAACTCAAACCTTGTCTATTTAAATACATGGAATAACGCCTAACGGTGCTTTGAAACTTGTTACGCTTGGGTCTTCGACCCATGCTAGAGCGTTAGAATTATTGTAACTAACTAAATGTTCATCATAATAATGCATCATGCTGTTGTCATCCGACTCTCGAATCCTTTTCATTCAATGAATGTTTCATTCCAATCACCAAGGTCAAAAATAAAATGTCACTGACTCAATCAATCAAAGTCAATTCAAACTCAAACAAACTCAAATTAATAAAAGGGAAAGGGATTTTATTTTTAGTAAAAGCTAATAATAATAGTAAAAAACAAATAAATAATTTATATTTTTTTTATTTACCAAGTAATTGTTGGCATCTTCTTAGCCTTCTTCCACATGCGACGCCTGTTAACACTGTATCTAAACTTCTTTCCTTTCGCCATTGTCCTGATATTATTCGCTAAAAAGCGAGACAAAACTGTAAATAATCAATCCCACGTCAAAGCACGTGCGACTTCAGATTCTGAATTTTAATTGCGGTACCCAGACTCGTTTTAACACAAAACGCAAATCGTCTGGTTCCCGACTACTTTTAGTCTTGAACTTTGACCTCATTGTGAAATTCAGCAATCAAGATGGCTGCCTCCACAGAAGAAGTTACGAAACGGCCCGGTAAAAAACTTTATGGTGACAATTTTCACCATTATACAAGTTCTTCGTCGGTATCCAACATTGGGGAAATGCCGATAGAGCTTGCAGACTGGGAGCCGATAAATCCCATCGGTTTCAGGGAGAAATTCAAGAAGAAAGCCCTGGAGAATCCGTTCGTTCCGATCGGTAGGTGATCGTTTTGTGCACATTGAATAGGGGTCAACAAACTTTGAATGATTGTTACATCACTTTTTGTGTTTTGGTTTGGATGGATGAAATTAAGGGTTTAAGTTCATTTTTACCATACGACCAACATAAGTAATTGTTAAAGAACAGTATCAGCACTGATCAGCTGATGATTGATGGCAATCCCACATGAATCCCATCCATGATTCGGGTAATTTCCATGATTCGATTCATTCATGATGCCTGGAGTGGATGTGTGCGATAATTCTGAAGTGAACTGAAGTCATTTGGGTAAAAAAGTCCCCATTCTCCCGCCACCACTTTTCATTCCCATTTGGAGCAGGCTAATCTTTTTAACTAAAATGAGAAATTCCTCTTTTTTTCTTCTTCTTTTTTACTGGTTATTTATGGCAAGATACTGAAAGTTTCCCATAATAAATGCCTGTATCCTGCCTCCATTTTTCAAAATAAGTGAGAGAGTGGTGGCAGGATACACATTCCCTACACATACTTGGTGACAAAGCTTAAAAGTTATTGCTAATTTTCTTGGGCTTGTTTCTTTTTCTCTTACTACAGGTGTCTTTGCTACAACATGCGCACTCACCATGGGACTTTACAGCTTCCGTAAGGGTCAAACACAGAGATCACAATTGATGATGCGGTTCCGTGTCGCAGCTCAAGCCTTCACCATCGGGGCTGTACTAGTCGGCGTTGCTATACAATCTAGGAAGACAGATAAACCGGATACCTAGAAACAATAAAGTGCAATAAGAACTAATCCAGTTTCCTTGGATGACCCTTCACCGATGTCGTGCATAGATGTTGCCGAGCATCGAGGATGTTGTTATCCTTCAAGATCACGTTTGAATCCGGTGAATTTGTGGTGAAAATGCATTTGCTTCACCTGCACTTTTGATAGAGCAACTGGATTTTCCCTCGCTCAAGGGCACTTCAAATGAGGGAATTTTAAGTTCCCATCCCATCCAAACTGATGGTATCCTGTGTGAATAAATGTTTAGACTCGAGTCAAAATGACAATCGAGTTATTGAATATGATCAGCAAAGACTGTTGAACTATAAATTGACAACAATAGCACTATCGAAACAAACCAAATCAACAAATAAACAAACACCTCAACAAACAAACATATATTTCTGATGTAGATAACGCCAGCATGTTACTTTGCCTGAAAACATTCTGCTGCAAAGAAAAAACTCACAGATTGCTTTAATGGGTTGAGTGAATGAAGTATGCGCATAGCTAAGTTAATCTTGTGAAGTAAAGTTTTCTTTGCAAGATTCATATATACCTGATTTATTTTTGTTTATAATATCAAACTTGTTATGTCAGACTGAATATTTTGTTTAATAGAACTAAAGCTCTGCATCATTCTTGAATTATGTTTCTGTTGATCAGTTTGGTAGGACTGCAGTAGCTTTTTCTTATAGGTTTAACGGCAGTGGACACTGTTGGTAATTACTCAAAATAATTATTAAGCATAAAATCTCACTTCTCAAAAACACTACCACCTTTTGAATTGAAATTTTCACAGGCTACTTACTGAGTAATTTGTTATTGCCATTAATTTTCAGAGTCATTACCAATCGTATACACAGACCCTTCAACATTAAGGGGGAGGAGCCATTGCTATTTTTTGTGTGTTTGTAATTTGAGTTTGAATAATAAATTTTAAAATGTTTTAAGTTTTATAGAGAAAGATGCATTGCTGAACACTCTACTACAATAAGGCTTTGTCTGGATGACCAGTCTTATGCACTTGACTCGTACAAATGAGTGCAATGGTACTGTTGGTGTATCACATTTAGGTAACTTTTTGTAAGGCTTATGGGGGTGTACCTGTTGAAACTTGGGACTTAAACAAAAGGGTCTTTGGTGATTTGACACAGTGGGGGTGTCCTCGCGGTGGTAATCAATAAATTTTGAAAAAAAGAAGTGGGAGAACAAACGGATGTCCTTGAGTAACTACTGTAGGTCGTAGGTCGAATGTGTTTGTTGGGGGCTGGGGGGTGCTTGCTTGCTTACTCGCTCCGGAATACTTGAAAACTTAAAAGGGTCATCAAATTTTTGTCCTCTTGGGTGTTTTCGGTTTCCAGAAGAAGAACAAAACAGATGAACAGATGTGTAGATGCAAGACTGCTAATTTGTAGCAAATGTTAATTTATAAAATATATACATGTACATGTTTGAGTGAACGGTCTACATCGCAGAAGACCCATAAATAAACTAAATTATACATTTTAAACAAACTGGCTGATTGTGCTATGGTTCTTTTTCGCATCAGTACAGGTATTTACCCCCCACCCCCGACCACCCCCACCAGTTAAAATATCAAGGGCTATCCAAGGGCCTCTCCAAGCCCTCATTATTTTTGCCTTCAAGGTACATATGTTGGGCTCTGTTCAATCATTTATAAGCTGGCACCATGTACATGTAATGGTTTACGATGTGCTGTGTCGCAATATGCAGCCAACCAAACTAGAAAATGTAGGGGGGGGGGGAGCGCCATACACCTCTTTAAATGTACTGGGTTCTTTTTACACACAGGACCTATAGCTTTACATCCCATAAGAAAATATGAAGCAATTTGTGTTTTGCTTAAAGGCAGTGGCCACTATTGGCAATTACTCAAAATAATTATTAGCACAAAACCTTACTTGGTAACGAGTAGTGGGGCGAGGTTGATGGTATAAAACATTGTGAGAAAGGGCTCCCTCTGAACTGACGTATTTTTTGAGATCGAAGTAATTCGGCTTTAGAATTTGAGGTCTCGAAATCAAGCATATGAAAGCGCACAACTCCGTATGGCAAGGGTGTTTTTTCTTTCATTATTATCTCCCAACTTTGATGACCGATTGAGCTCAAATTTTCACAGGTTTGTCATTTTATGCATATGTTGAGATACAGCCAGTGAGATGACTGGTTTTTAACAATTACCAGTAGTGTCCGGGTGTCTCCAAAGGACACAAGTGTCAATCAAGACCTGGACTTGAACCCGTACTCTGCTGATCAGAAAAACCAGAGCTTGAATCTGGTCTGCTTGACTGCTCAGCCACAACACACTCACACATGTGTGTTAATGGTGTATGCGGAGGACTTCTCTTTGTTCTCCCATTGTTTGGATGTCCCCATTGGTTTTGTACACAAAATCTACCGAGGACTGTCCCCGGTATGACTTTCCCGGATCCCTTTTGTCCTCAGTTATCAATAGTAGACATGCCCTAACAAATTACACACGGCTGCGTGTTGCATACACTCTGTGGACATTTCTGTGTTCCGTGCACTTTTAAAGAAAAATCCTATTCTTCATTACTGTAAAAACACCTAGTGGACTCGAGTAGGTATACACATTTAAACAGGGGACCTATAACATACGTAAGAGGACAATAGGGTCCACAGTTCAGGAAAGGTCCACAGTTGGAAAGCATGTACAAAACCAATGGGAGCTGTTGCAAAAAGTTTGAGTTTAACAAAAGAGGGACAAAAGTAGGTCCACGGCTGTATAGGCGTGTGCAAGCTTGCATGTGTTAGTCCACATAGTGGTTCAAGTCCCTACACTGTGTGGACCTCTTGTCCTCAGGTCCACAGTTCATATGTAACACAACCTTACTCTAAATGAATATATCTGCAACATAATAAGTCTGTATCAGGGCTGAGTATCCCAGCATTGCTATTTATTCCAACTTGAAGTTTCTATATAAAAGAAAGAAATGTGTAAGTGACAATCCTACGATACACATGTACATATAGAACGAATTTGTCTGAGATAAAACCTATTATATACACAAAACACAAGGGGGCTAGATCCTCAAAATATCATAAAAACTGTTTATATACAACATTAAGTAGAAAGAAAAAAATCTGTCACTTGGTAAAAAGAAATGACACCATACACAGGAAAAACTGATAATAAAACCTACTTGTAATCAAAAACACCCCCAGTCCATGTGGCTTAACCGGGTGTCACGAACAGCATTGGTCCCATTGAAAATATAAATGATCACAGATTTGCACATAACGTGCGTGGTTGAAAATTTCCCAAGAAGTATTTTGGTATGGAAGTGCTTGATACATGAGTAAAACAGTTAGCTTTGATCTGCAAAATATCAAAGTTCAAAACTCAATCTTTGAAAACAGTGAAAACAATTGGGGTTTTTTCCCACTATTTTCTTGCGACTCTGATACTTTAACTTTCAAAGGTTTGTTATTTCATGTATGTATAGGTTGCTTCAAATACAGTGCAGACTATAGGCATTGACAATTACCAATAATGTCTACATGCTTTAGAGAATACATTTTATCACAATAATTTTACTCATCACAATAATTAGTATGTAATTAATGAAACTAAACTCTTAATAAATAATCTCTTAAGAATATCAAGGATTGACGTAGTACATTTTAATTTACTCCAAGGTGTGTGTGTGTGTGTGTTTGTATGTCTTAAGTGGTAGGCCCAAATTTTGCAAATACTGGGAACACCCACGTTAGCTGTGGAAACGGGGGTATATGCTGGTCTAGTTAGCGATAACATTTGTCACTAAACTAGACCAGCATACAACTTATTTCCTAGCTAATTCACATGTACCAAATACACGTACAATGTATTTGCCAAGTAGTCTAGACTAAACACAGCAAGGGAATCAAGGCTAGAAGAAAAAATAGTACGGTTCCCATAACAAGAATTCAAATAAGTAATATAGTTGGGGTTGATAGGGAACCTGACAATAATGTTTCTTATGTTTAACAAACAATGACCGCCATTTTCTATTGGTGGCCTTGATTACTACAAAATGTAAAACTGGCTTGACACAAATACATGTATACCCTTTAAGATAAACCATAAAAAGGCTTTCGCCCAAAGTTGTCCAGGCTGGAAAAACTCTCTTTACATGAGCCCGATTTAATACAGCCAAGTCAGTGCAAACAATTGCTCAGCACAGCAAAAACAAATGCATAGCTAAAACAAAACCACCAGCCAAAATGCCACAAAATTAACATTAACATTGCTGCTATGCAGGCCTTATGATATTGTTTGGTAAAACTGGCGTAGTTGTGTATTCTACTAAACAGCTAAAATAAGGCCCTCCACTCTTTGTGCATTTTAACTACTCTGCATCTAGCCCTATATAGGACTCTTTCTCTGTACACAGGAACAGAGTCCTAACTATTGAGGCCCATTTCTGGGGCGGAAAAATTTCACAGCTTCATAACTTAAATCTTACCTGCAACAAGCCACTAATTTCAACAGATTCACATTCCATGGCGGCATACATTTTTCTGCGGTGGGTTTTGGTCCTCATATTTTCCTCACAAATCCGTCATTTTCGTGAAATAATGCAGCTTCCAACGTTAAAAAATTCCTGTTTCGATCGTTTTCTCAGTGTTGTCTGTTGTCGTGCGTACGCGTATACATTCGCGTGCAAGACGCATGATGCAGCGTTAACACAATTCAAAATTTGCGCGTCGTGCGTCTTGCGTACACATGGCAGACTGAGAGTACGAACAAAAATGGGAATTCCTTAACGTTGGGAGCTGCATTATTTCATGAAAATGACGGATTTGTGAAGAATATATGACGATCAAAACCCACCGCAGAAAAACATATGCTGCCATGGAATGTGAATCTGTTGAAATTAGTGGCTTGTTGCAGGTAAGATTTGAGTTATGAAGCTGTGAAAATTTTCCGCCCCAGAAATGTACCCTGATGTCCAGGACGTCACTGTAGTACGAAACGAAAGTGTAAGGCCACCAGGGCTACTCTGCATCCTGCTTTGTTACCATTACAATTAAAGCAACGATAATCAATATAGGAAATGTGCAAAAAAAATTCACTCATAGCTACATTTCTATCATGCAATATTTCAGGTACTAAGTCTTACAGGCAGTGGACACTATTGGTAATTACTCAAAAATAATTATCAGCATAAAACCTTACTTGGTGACGAGATGGTGGAAGAAATGAGTAATGGGGAGAGGTTGATAGTATTAAACATTGTAAGAAACAGCTTCCTCTGAAGTAACATAGTTTTTGAAAAAAAAGTAATTTTACATGGATATGATTTCGAGACCTCAGATTTAGAATTTGAGGTCTTGAAATCAAAGCACACAACTTCTTGAGACAAGGGTGTTTTTTCTTTCGTTGTTACACGTATCTCGCAACTTCGACGACCAATTGAGCTCAAATCAGGTGTGTTATTTTATGCATATGTTGAGATACACCAAGTGAGAAGACTGGTCTTTGACAATTACCAATAGTGTCCAGTGTCTTTAAAGTCATGAAAACATTGGTTGTGTACTAGGGCCTTTCTCAAACCTCGCATTGGACTCCGGCTCTGTGCGCTTCTTACGCAGTGGAAACGCAGTGAGCAGTGAGTATGAGCTGGCCTTGTAAGGCTTATACATTTTTGGAGCAGCATGTATTTGGCATGTGGTTGTACATCAGCAGACTGGCAGACAGAGCCTGGGCCTGGAGCCCCGAGCAGAGGTTTGAGAAAGGCCCCCAGTGAGAGTAAATTTCATGACTTGGGAGACCCATACTGGAGTTTGTTTTCTTTAAAAACTGAAAATGGCCTCAACAAGACTAAGGCAAAGCGAGACGATACGATTTACATCTCCAAATGTAAACACATCAACTTATTAAATACAAAAAGGTGCATAACCAAAGCTTATACATTATAACACTTGCATTGGCAAATGGTCACTGCATTAGATTTTAGAGACGGAGCGGTCACACCAGAATCTGCATTGTTCAAGTTGTTATACGGAAATAATTTTGTTCCTTCTTCATAGTCACCACAATAAAACATTAAAAGAAATGTTTTTGAAATCATGATCAGTTATGTTGAAACATCACAGTCATACTTGATTATGCACAATGCATTTTTTCACACTAAATTGGTAAATGGTCAGAATCGTTCATTCTATTATTAGTTTAAATCATTTTTTTTTTTTTTTTAACTGACTGGCCTGTGTAGTGCAGGCGTACATAATGGTATATTTCACTAAAGAACATTCAAAATCAAATTGGTGTACATTGTACAAAACACGTCACGCTGAAAGAGAGGGTATACCTTTCGTAATTTCTCATAACTTAAAGGAACACGTTGCCTAGGCTTGGATGAGTTGGTCTGTAAAAAGCGTTTGTAACTGTTTGTTATAAAATGCAGATGATTGGAAAGATGTTTTAAAAGTAGAATACAATGATCAACACAAATTTGCCACGAAATTGCGAGGTTTTCCTTTTACTTTGCGAATTAACACGGTCGGCCATTTATGGGAGTCAAAAATTTGACTCCCATAAATGGCTGACCGTGTTAGTCGACGAGGTAAAAGGAAAACCGTGCAATTTCGAGGCATGTTTGTGTGGACCATTGTATTCTACTTTTAAAACATCTTTCTAACCATATGCATTTGATAACAAATGGTTACAAACGCTTTCCAAAGACCAACTCGACCGATCCAAGGCAACGAGTTCCTTTAATGGCCATAAAAAAAACTTACTTGGTAAGTAGCACTGCAGTTATTAATACATCTTGAGAAACAATGCCCTTCAAAGGAATGTGGTTTTAGAAAAAGAAATTCAAAAACTTATCAATCTGAGAAACATTTCCCAGATTGTGTATTCTAATTACGAATCATTTTTCCTGCGTGGACATAACCCCTCCAGATTTTTGATGATCTCCCAAAAACCACATTAATTGAAATGAAATTTACACAGGTTTGTTTTGTTGTCTATATCTACACTTATATAGGATTAAAACAAAACTAAGGCCGTGTCCGAAACGGCGACTTCGGCTACAGCTACGGCTAGATCGCGCGCGTCTGCTATTCTTCAACACTGGTAGACGCGCTGATCTAGACGTAGCTGTAGCCGAAGTCGTTGTTTCGGACACGGCCTAACACTCCAAAAACCAAAACCCAGAGGTATACTTTGCCTTCAATGGCCATCAGAAGAAGAGTATATGTAGAAAGTTTGGGCTGCTGTTTGCTGTTCGTACGAGGGTACAATGTAAAGAGGGGGTCACTTTTAACAAAAATGTACTTTTATCAAAGGAAGTTACATGAATACAGGACCACCTCCTTATATATGGCCAAATCCGAATTGACGGCTACAGCTACGGCTACAGCTGTTGCTTAGGGTGTTGCTAAGGACGTCCTATACCTCAACGCATGGTGACGTAGAAATCTAGCCGTAGCCGTAGCTGTAGCCGCTAATTCGGACAGGGCCCAAGTTCTAATAGATGTGCAATACACATTTCATAGATGCAATAGATTTAACAAAATTCTACATCTATACATTAAGAGCAAGAATATAGGAATACATTGAAGTAGATTAAAAAATTTGAAAGATTCCTTATTCCAATAAATGAATCTCTTCAATAATGTTTTAAAAATTGTCCAGGTGACGTCAGCTGATGTGCTTTGTCTTCTATGGTACAAAGCCATGTTAGTTTGTTTGTTTTATGAGATGATCTTCCCATCAAGGGAACTCATCAAACTCCAACAAGGGGATATAAACGCCAAGCTGGCAACAGCAAACCTCTCTCATACTAAACATTGGTTTAACGTCTACCATTATGAATTGCACAAATCGAGAAATTGTGATTTAGTACCAAGACGACAATACTTTAGTCATTATGAAATCAGTGGTTAGCTTGGGAGATTTGAACCCACAACCTTGTAATTGCAAGTCTAGCAGTCTGACCGCTAGTCGTCTTGTACAAAATGATAACCCCCGTGGGATACATGTACAGTACATCACTCATGTTTCCCTGAGCCATGTACATGCGTCTTTGTAGGACATCCTGTGATTGGTTCTTGACCAATAACAGTTCAGCACCATGCTCATAATAGCAAGTAATAAACCAACAGATGTAGCTTCAACTTTAAATTCAAGTCTTCTTTTCCCCTCGTCCCATTTTTGCTTGTGTACCAATAAGTAACAGTTTCTGTCATAAACCCTCACCCTCCAAAATCATCTATATCCCCTTTTCCGATATGAAGGTTTCCAGAGGAATGGGGGACTTGGGCCCAGATAACAACAGTATATAACTGGGCCAGGCATTCCAATCTTATCCAAGTCCAAACATGTTGTAGTGGAGTGGCATAGGAAAGGAGATTATTGGAGGATTAAGGGCACATGTAGGCAAGTTGGCCTCGAGAGTCAGGGTTTGCAAATGTTACAGATCTCAATCTGTGCCTGAGTACAAAATCAATGTACGCTTAACCTCTATCCCCCTTCCCTAAACCTGTATACCCTTTTCCCAATTGCTATTTAACCTGTCAATTACCACCCTAGGACTGTCCCAATAATATTATCTGCTTGACACCCAAGCATGAAATAAAGTGGTTGTAGGATTTAGTCTTTTAAAAAAAGGTCGCAACAGATTTCTGGAGCTACATATATGGCAGTGTATATAGCCTCAATACGATTCATGGTTCTTTTTAAAAAACAGCCTAGGGGTCGTTACTGGAAGCTGCTGGTTTTTTTTTTCCATTTTTTTTTTTCACTCAAACGATTGTCAGAGATATACAAAGCAATTATATAATAAAAATGTGGCAATGAATTCTCTCTCAGTCCTTGGACAAGGATACCATTAATTCCATGACTTGTTTAACGTTGTCGCTTCCTGCGTTCAGTACTGTCTGTGTCTCCACTACATGGACCTCTCGTTCTTGGGACGGGACGGATGGACTGAGGGCTGATATAAACTCGGCTCCTCGCTTCGCTTTGGCCTGATCCTGGTTTTTAAAAACGAAAAAGGGAAACAAACCGCAGTTAGTATTTTACATTTTTGCTGATTACTAAAATTTGTGCATGGATTTACACAGATGCCAAGGCCTCTGTTGCCCTGGGCCCAATTTCATAGAGCTGCTAAGCACAAAAATTTGCTTAGCATGAAATTTCTTACTTAATAAAAACAGGATTACCAACCAAATTTCTATGTGATTTTTCAGGATGAGCAAACAACAGCTGAATACCAGTAACAAGAAATATGCAACAAATTGAAATTTGGTTGGTAATCCGGTTTTTATACCAAGGAAGAAATTTCACGCTTAGCAAATTTTTGTGCTAAGCAGCTCTATAAAATTGGGCCCTGGTATTGGCCTTGGTGCCCCTTCAAAAGTTGCTCATAATAATAATAGTAATAATAATACCAAAACTTATATAGCGCCCTAATCAGGTAAACATGCTCTAGGGCGATGAACATGGAAAAATAGACAAACTAAAAATAAGAAAATACGGAATTATATCAACGGGACCTAAAGATTTTCCACAGGAAATACCTTCTGCAAAATGAGAACAGATTTGCTCTCTTGGATGAAATTCCAGGCCCGAGTGTTATAATCTTTGCGCTAATGCCTTGCTGCTGTGTACATAATAGAAGTCCATCAACAGACAATGGGAGTCGGGTTGGTCATTTTGGAAAATTTGGATTGATGTTCCCATTTTGGGGCAATACATGTACCCTCAACTTGGCAAGACTCAAATGTTGAATGTATTGTGATGATGGTGTCTGGGTAGTTCATTTTCCTCCTGCCAAACCGCGGCTAGAGGAAAATGAACTACCCAGACACCATCACCAGAGACACTAATCTCAATCAAACCGAGACCCAACAACTCATGAGGGACAAAGCAACCTGGCACCACTTCATCAAAGCTGCTTCTACTATTCCGTCCAAGGACGAAGGAAGATGATGAAGATGATTGAATGTAGCTCAATGATTATGACTTTGGTGATCTTCACGAATGAAATCATTACAGTTCACATGGCTCAAATTTGTACACTGGACCACAGACCCGAGGCCAAAAACCAAAGGTACACTCTGTCTTGAAACCACCTAATAGGAGACACTTTACCTGTTTATTTGCAATGAGAACCAGGGGCACACTCTTGAGCCTTTCATCAGCAAGAAGTTTGTGCAGTTCCTCTTTGGCTTCTGGTAATCGGGCCTCATCAACGGCATCAACAACAAATACTAAGACGTCAGTTCCTTTGATGAAGTTCTCCCAGTACAGGCGCACACTCTGTTGGCCACCAACTAGAAAAGCAAAATATTATTATGATTTTATGACCAATTGCCTTAACAATAATAATAATAATAACCGTATTTATAACGCGCCTTTTGTCAAAGGATACAAAGCGCCAGGTATTATTACTGCAAGGAATGGGACGAAGTTTGAGATATAAGACCTAATCCTTAGCAACCATGTAATGGTTTACAAGGTGCTGTGGCGCAATATGCTGCCAATCCAGCCAGGAACACTGGGGCGAACCCCTTCTCTTTACGATAAGTGCACGGGTTGTTTTACATGCGTTTACATAACACATAGAACCAATGGCTTTACTTCCCATCCGAAGGACGAAGCAATGGTTAACTGTCTTGCTTAAGGACACAAGTGTCATGGATGGGGATTCGAACCCACACTCTGCTGATCAGAAGTTTGAATTCAGTGCTCTTAACCGCTCGGCCATGATGCTTCTTCCCATGTTTTTTTTCTTCTTGGGGGCAGGGGGGGGGGGGAGAACGAGAGAAACTCAATATTAAAAGCTAAACTGAATAGCTGCCAGGTCACCGATTGCAAGAACACTTTACAGGTAAAATTAAGGCCTTTCTGCGCTACATGTAGCTAGCCAGTGAAAATTTGCTTGACAGAATTCCCTGCTTCCATAAGCGCTGATTCTTTGCTTACAGTAAGCAGAGCCATGAAATTGGGCCTGTTTGGTTTAGGACTGCATTATAAGCAGTGGCTACAAAAGCAATGTAATTTTTTTATTTTATAAAACTTGGATTCAGGGACCTGATGAAAGCATAAAAAGATGAAGAGCTGCCCATAACAAAGCTAGAAACGAGATGCATACAAGAACTTTAAAAAGAAGGATCATTAAAATAAAACCTGAAACTACTGCTTATGGACATAGTCCGACTAGGCGTGTGGTTCAACCACACTTTGAGGGCCCAGAACCCAGGCCTGATACTTCACGGAGGCAACGGAGGCAATTGCCTCCGTTGCCCCTTGTCATTGCCTTGGTGCCCTTGAAATGCTCCAGTAGAAATTTACAATTTCCTCATAGGGTGCCCTTTGCCAAAGAGACAATGCCTTGGTGCCCATGCCCTTTAAAAAACGAAGTATACAGGCCTGAGAACCCCGTAGGCTATCGATTTGCAGATCACCCAACTCAGGCCTGTATGTCTCGTTTTTGAAAAGGCAAGGGCACCAAGGCATTTTCTCCTTGCTACAGGGCACCCTATGAAAACAAATTATAAATTTCTACTGTGTATAGCATTTTAAGGGCACCAAGACCATTGTCTTGGGGCTTGGAGGCAATCGCCTTCGTTGCCTCCATGAAGTATCAGGCCCATTTAAACCTACATACCTACTCTTCACCACAATTTAAAAAGATTCAAGAAAGAAACAAGACTTTACCTTCCCATATGTTGAGTGTAGCAGCTTTTGTCTGTACGCACATTACATTGAAACCTTCTGTTGGATCTGGAGGCCCTGAGCTTTCAGAATGTGTCAGGCAGCGTAGCAGACTGCTTTTGCCGGAGTTATCAAGACCCAAAACCAAGATGCGCTTCTCCGGTAAATCCTTAAGTATTATATGTAAAAGAATATGTACATTTTAAATGGACATATTCAGGAAAATAAAAACTCTTACAACAATACTTCTGCTACAGATCAGGGCCAAATTTCATAGAGCTGCTAAGCGGTCGCACTAAATACCGACAACTCACAACCCCTCACGACAACAAATTTTTAATGCACTTTAAAAGAACATAAGTCCACCATCAAATAAATGTAAAAGAGTCATACATGTATGCATCTAACTCACTGTGGAAAAAATTGTATTTTTAACTGCAAAAAAAAGGTTGTTTTACCCTGAATTAGTAACGACCGCAAACATTTGTCATGTTGTCTTTCGACGTACAGTACCTGTAGTACCTGGATGTTACCATTATACTGCTGGGGTAAATTCTAAGGGTTGAGTTGTATTTTTGCCTTCCTTTTTGGTATTAGCTGCTGTTTATTTCTGTAATGTAAAATTACTAAGCCGCCAATCTGGAATTTGAAGTTACAAGGGGATATTTAAATATAATATTTTGTTCCAACTCCATGAGAGGCACATAAATAAAATGGTAAATAATCGTCTTGCATTTTGTATTACCTTTGCGGTGTAATGCTAATGGTACTTACAGGTACGTCAAAAGACAACACAGCTGATATTACCGTTTGTTACTAAATCTGGTTAAAAAAGATTTTTACAGATTTTTCAACCGTTTGAAAGTGATTTAGTAGATGCATATAACTCAACTGCATCATGATCTTATATTCAATTATTGTTCTCATAAAGTGCATTTAAAATTTGTTGTTGTGAGTTGTCGTGAGTGGTTGTGAGTTGTCAATATTCTCAGTGCGACCCCTGCTAAGTGCTAGTGCTAAGCCTAACTAAGCACAACAATTTGCTTAGCATGAAATATATTTCTTGATAAAAACAGGATTACCAGCCAACCAAATTTCTATTTGTATGGCGCCACCACTTTTTCATTCGATATGTATGATGATTTGAAATAATTTATCGTAGCGTCATACGTTATCATATGTTTTCGGTCCCCAACTTTGATTCCCGTTTACCGCGAAATTGTGCAAGCTGCATAGGTGACAGAAGCTATGCAGTTTACTCACGGTCTGTATTTTCATCAGGCTTAATCATGCTGAGAATAAAGTTTCCTGTCGTTGGTTATGCTCAAACATTTATAAAATGATTGATTTTTGGTACTAATCACTAGTGCATTATTATGCCAACATTCAAGTGAGTCAAAGAAACATCATCCAACCTCGAAAGTTCAAAACAAAATTACTATCTGCTAGATTGAGTTTCATTCTGCTTTAGTCACTAGATTGATCACGTGAGGTGGTTACTATTTGGGATTCTATGGTGCGCAAATGTGGGGAAAATATTAAAATATTTTAAGTGAAAATTACAACAATTTTTTTATTTTATTTACTGCATAACTGTTATAAATTCCGATAAGCGTAATAAATATTAAGTCTACATTTAAGAGAAAAAATGATAGATTGGTTTCTTATCTCCTGAAACCAAACATTGTAATACTGGTTTGAAATGGAGGAAAACGGATTGTTATGAAGTGTGAGTGCATCAAGGGGGGGGGGGGGGGGGGGGGGGGGGGGGTGGGGTGTTTTACTTTCATGCCTTATTATGATGCCATTGATGGTATCTCTGGATTCTAATAGTAGCCATAATGCCTTAGGACAAAAATGTAATTAAATTTGTTAAGTAGTAATTGAATAATATTTTTGATTTACTTTCATACTAGCTTCTGAATATTCAATAAAATACCAACCAATGAAAGTTGTGAAAACATATGACGTTGCTCCAATGTCGTACATGCACAAGCACTGTTGTTAGTTAAATGGTGGACTGTCTCTCGCAATGTAAAACCAAAACTTTAAAAATTTCAACACACCATGAAGTGAAAGTGTTATTGTTAAAAAATTGGATGGATGATTTGAAAAAAAAATATTTAGTTTTTGATTGTGAACAATTTTCCTGTTATCTTACTGAAAACACATGACACCAGGATACCTCAATTGTCAATTTGTCAATTGAGGGGTGACTGAGAGATTTCCCTTTTTGTAAAAAATTAGTGAAAAAGTGGTGGCGCCTTTAAGCAAGATAAAAAAGGGCGGATAACTTTCCGTATGGCGCCACCACTTTTTCACTCATTTTTACAAAAAGGGATATATCAATCAGGTAAATTAGATACTATATTATTTTATTTCGGATGAAAAAGTGGTGGCGCCATACTGAAACTTTTCCGTGTAGTGTAACTAACAGTAAAAGAAACAAGTGTAAACCACTTGCTTGCAGTCAAACTCGCCATTGGTTCACACACACTTAATATTGAACAAAAGAGAAGAAATCCGATTGCCAAAAATCAATGTTTTCATACCGTCTCTGCAACCTCCTGGATGGCCATGTCACCCCCTTGAAGCTCGGCAGACTTCCTCCTGTGTCTAAGGATTGCGTAGACAACCCCAGTAATAACGGCTCCGGACCCAACGATAACCGTAGCCTTTTTCCACAAACACAAATCCCTGAACCAAGTTGCACCTTCCGCCATGTTACTTCGGTAACCCACTGCAGTAGGTCTTGACCTGTCACACTGTTTTTCCAATTCATTACGTTTACGTGTGAAGTGCATTTTCTAGCGGTGGGGATGATCCAGACTGTTTCTGAAAGACTGGACAAAAGAGACGAGCGCCCTCTAATGGCGGAGAAGAGAACAGCGGTCAAACAAACACGCAAAAGCAGTTTGTTTTTGCAGAGAGCAAGTTTATGGTTTTTGCAGTAAACAATTTTTTTTAAATTCTTTCATCTTAAAAAAATTACAGCATTGTACATGAAAAATATAGCAAGGAGTACCAACGGACCATATAAAAGCGATAAGGAAAAAGCTACACTGAAAACTGAAAATAATTATTTTAATTTATTATTATGTTATTGATTTATTTAGTTTGTTTGTTTGTGTGCGTTTGTTTATTTGTTTGTAGATGCTTCCAAAAAGGGGACCGCAGTAAAAGTTCCCAAAGGTCCCCAAAGAGGTTGTATGCCTTCAATCTAATAAATTGTGATTCAGTTCAGAAGCTCAGTAATCGTTTATAACCAGCTTGTTTATTTAAATATAATTATAATTAATTAATTAATCAATCAATTATTAGTCAAATCTAAAGCACATGGATAATCTCGCGCGATCAACAAAACATCTGCCAAACATGATTATAAAGAATAGAGGGGGAGACTGGGATAACTAAAAAAGAGGGGGCCTTCTAGTGACCTCCGTGGTGTAATACAAACATTAATTTTGCGTTTTCGAATTGATGGTTATAAGCAGTTTAGGCCTCATATTTAAAACGACACCGTATTAAAAAAACTCAAATTGTTTATTTTAGTTTTCAATATTACTCTTTTTGACCCACGTCTACTTTGAGTTTGATTATCCCGAGCATGGCGAGGTAGTCCAAATGATGGCCCATGTAAAACAATTTGAATAGCGGGACTTAGAACCTTTTGCTTCCTAATTAGCAGTTATATAACAGATGATGCCGCATCATCAAACCATCATCTTTAAATATTGTGATTATTTCCAGAAAGAACCCCATAATGACCGCCCCCCCCCCAAACAAAAACCCCAAAACTTTGTCAGTCAGGATCATAGAGCGCACGCGTCATAAAATGAATAAACATTATATAGGAGATCACGTGACAAAATTGATAACAAGATGGCGGCGATTTAAATGAATAATATGGGAGCGTCAACCTTCTCAAAATATTTGCAACGTAACGACGGAATTTCTTCTTATTTGTTGAAGTGTAAACAGATGTGAGTATCCTTAAAGTTTATGAACTGTTTTGGGTATTGCTTGTGTGAAAATTTAAGACCCATATACTATAAAATTGCCTTCAAACTAAAATCTAGCTTAAAAAAATAACAACAAACACGGACGTCAAATTGTGTGAGTGACAGTTGTGTTTTGAGGCCAGATGAATGTTGACTTGTTTTGGGGTTACTCTTTTGTCTCGGTCTTTTCGAGAAAAAACCCCAATAACAATAATTTCAGGCATCGATATCAGGATATAGAGTTCGGATAACTTTCCGTATGGCGCCACCACTTTTTTACTCATTTTTACAAAAAGGGATTCATTTATATCATTGAGGTAAATTAGATACTATATTATTTCACATCGAATTTCACATTCGAAATAAAATAATATAGTATCTAATTTACCTGGTTGATATATCCTTTTTTGTAAAAATGAGTGGAAAAGTGGTGGCGCCATACGGAAAGTTATCCTTTTAATTTTAAAATTTGCAACTTACTAAAACAACCAGCCGCTGATTTCACAATGACTAGAATAAATGTTGGGATATTGTCGTCTAGTAACACCAACATGACCAAGCTGGCAACAACCGATCTCTCTCATAAAATCTTCCTCCATGCTCTACGTACAAACATTGTTTTACCATCTATGATTTATGAATTGCACAAGTCAAGAAACTGATTCAGTAACTAGACGACAATATCCCAACATTTATTCTAGTCATTGTGAAATCAGCGGCTGGTTGTTTAAGTAAGTTGCAATTTTTAAAATTTTAAAATAAAAAAATTAATACAAAACATGATTTAAATAAATATGAGCGAAAAGGGTCATTGTTGTGGGAGTTTGTCAAATTCCATTGATGAGGATTGAGGGGAAGATCAAATAAACATCAAACAACAAACTTGTATTTTCCTGTTGTTATTTTTGGCTGGGTAAAAAACAAAACAATTATTAATAATATTAGGCAAGTGGAAAATAATTATTGCTAAACTGAAGGCCGGTGGCGTTTAGTAAGAGTCATGAAGTTGATTGTTGTCATTATCATGTCATATCAAACTATAGGGATAACTTTCCGTATGGCGCCACCACTTTTTCACTCATTTTTACAAAAAGGGATATCTCATTGAGGTAAATAAGTTACTATATATATTATTTCATATCGAATGAAAAAGTGGTGGCGCCATACGGAAAATTTTCCAACTATAGGCCTAGATGATGATTATGATTCAATAATACCTACTTACTATTTTTATACCGCCTACTTGTTTAATGTTATTGTAGATTTGCGGCAAACACCACACCATGTGAAAATCTAGTGTTGGTTTAGTTGCGATAACATAACCCTCCTCCCCGATGGCGAGGAGGGTTACGTTATCGCAACTAGTGTTGTTGGTTCTGAAAGGAAGCCGATAACTCAACACTTCAGTATGCTCTGATTGTCTTTAGTAGAAGCACAAAAATAAACTGCAAAGGCAATATTGAAAAATGGTTTTTACAACCGTGCCACAATTTTTAATGTTATTATGTTTATAGTCGAGCAAAGTCTAAAACATAATGAATGCCCCTATTTTACTTTTTAGTATTATTTAATAATTCTTAATTTTTTAATCATGAATGGCTTAGAGTGTTCCAACATTTTGATTACGTGTAGTTGAAATGTGACCACGTGAATATGGTACTGACAGTAGAATCTTGGATAAATATACACGTATGATACATGAAAAGCAAAAAAGGACAAAACTACCACCAGATATGTGCCAATATGAGACAACAACATGAACAAGAAGACATTAAAATCACTTAAATGTGGTCCACATAATTGTGTCATACAAATATAAAACTATAAAACAAACTAAAAATATAAGCTGTAAGAAATTTAACACATTCTAGTATGATTAAAAGTAAACTATTTCAAAATGACAGAAATAGGAAAACAGAGTTTACTATAAAGAAAAAAGCCTCAAAATAAACAATGGCACCCACATCTGGTGACATGGTGCCCTACATTTGCTTTTTTGCTGTGGTAGGCCTAGTATACCGGGCATCTGCAAGCCAAATTTACATCTTCCTTTTTATGAAGTGCCCCTTCCCAAAGGGAAATTTGCTATGCCCCCTCAACAACAAAGTTCAACGCCTGATAACAATTAAGCAATTCAAAAGGAAACTTGGTTGGTAATCCTGTTTTCATCAAGGAAGTAAGTTTCATGCTAAGCAAATTTTTGTGCTTAGCAGCTCTAAGAAATTGGGCCCAGATCATAATATTTTTTACAAGACCATTAGTTTAAAATAAGAAAGAATCTTTTCTCGAAGTTTTTATAGTATTAATGGCCATGTGAACAAAATAACATGCTGCTCATCTGGACTTTTAAAAATGTTGGTTAGAGAGGTCTTTTTTCAGTTGTTATTTTCTATTTTGTTGTTATTTTTTGTAAAGATAACCTCCTATGTCTAAGATGGGCGCCATAACATACAGACCTTTCTATCAACGTAACAGCTCATGGTTTTGACAACTGAGGTTGAAAAGCTATGGAAAGCCATAAATGCAAATTAAAAACAAATAGTTTGTAGCAACATTTGATTCACATTTATTCAAAAAACAAATCAACCAATCAAAGATTCGTTTTTTTAAAATAATAAATGACAAAGAATTACCCAAATTTGGAGCGGGCAGGGACAAGTAGGCCTAACAAGTTATTTATTTTACTTGGCCTAAACTTTTTTTAAACCAGCAAAGAGATCAATATTATGGAAGTTTATTTTAATAACCAACAAAATTGTAAGATATTTAATAGACTCAAAAAGTCAACATTCGTGGTTTTTTTATGCTAATATACAGTGAGGTACATCATGTCCATTATTTTATTCAATTGAAAAACACAAGACTGCCGGACTTGTCCAACTCACTGCGTTTCCGAAATTGCTGGCCTCATGCAAGCCTGCAGTCAATTTGATCCCTGGAGTGAAAGTTGTGCATGGGATTTTCACAAAAAGTAACCAACATGCATGACATGTGTGCATTGTACTGTACAATTTATGCAGATAGTTATTTTGCCTTACATACTTTTCTTTTTTTATTCATAAACTGGATTGTTGAAATCAATTGATCACTATGTTGGCCCAGACATATTGTTTAGAAATTCCATTGTTTATTGGTGTAGGACAAAATATTTGGGATACGTGCTTCATTGCACTAATTTTCGTCCAGATGTTGCTCATTTCTTACACAGAAGTTATTTTTGTGTCCAGGAATGTGTTCCTAAAAGGATGAATGATGCACATTAAATGTGTACAATATATGTGCGTAGGGCGTGTATGCTGCAGACAATATGCATTGCATACATTGTACGGTGTGCATAACATTATCCGGAATTTCATGAACAAATTTATCATCTATGTGATCTACAATTTGACACTGTTTGCACAGTTTTTCACCCCATCAATTAATTCCCCCTCATCCCTATTCATCCTGACCTGATTATTTTTGTATGAATATTGATAAGATTACGATGTACACAGTGAATAACATCAGATCCCGTGTGCCCGACTGCTCCTCTCACCATAAGTAGATGCACTATATTCATCCATGCATTAGGTTACATGTCATTATGCGTGATTCACAATGATTGTACCTCCACACAGTACATAAAGCATTGCAGTCTCAGTGGCGACGTGTGTGTGTGTAGGGGGAGGATTTGCCTCTGGGTGCCCCTTAGCAGGTTGGAAATTGAAGGAAATTATCATTCAGAGTTTGGGCTGTGTGGGTTGATATTTATGAAGGGAATCTATGTTGCTCCACTCCATATTATGTGATTGTACCTGATAGCAAAAAGTTCTCAAATCATACAACATGTCAAAATGTTATATAAATTTTCATGTTTGTACAAAGTATTATGTACAATCCAGTGCATGGAGAGAAAAAGAGACCTTCAAATTTTGCTAACCACAACTTTACTTTCCGTCATCTCAGTGCTAATACGTACATTTGTGTAAGGTCATTAATTGCAATTTCTTTGATCAGAAGGGTGTTAAAGATGCCATGTCAGATTTTTGGCCGATTTGACCAAACAGTTTTGATTTAAAATTCAATAGGTGTTTTGATGGGGGTCGAGAAAGTTACAAGCTTTCATTTGAGCCATTGCTAAAAAAAGTCCGCAAATTATTAGTAGTCAGTGACATAAAGTGCTCAAAATTAGTTTTTGTGTTTTATAAGAAACGCTTTAAATTTTTGTCATGGTTCCTGACCATTAAAAGTAAAAGTTAAACCTTTTTTCGTTAGAGCGGGTGATACTCTTTGAAATACCATTCACTCAAAAAAATCTATTTTTTAATGTTTGGGGCCAAAAATCTGACATAGCATCTTTAAAAGAAAAACGTATAGGCCTATAATATGAAACCCATAAATCCAAAAACAAATGTTTTTATTTTTTTTCTTCAAAAATTAATTTTTTTTTTTTTTGCCAAACAATTACTTTGGAGACCACTCTTTGTCAATAAGGCCATTTATCAGGAGCTCCAAAACATCTAGAGTGAAAGCCATGCAGTCGGCACTAACGACCTGCCTTGTAGTAATTGCTCTTTTAATAGGGAAGACTAAGACTGCTTGACAATGACCTCCTAGACAAGAGGTTACTTCTATGAGGGAAATTTCAATTTAAACTTTTAGAAACATTTAGTAACAGGCCTTTATATTTAGTTTTTTTCCTCAACATATCTTCATTTCCTCTAAGTAGGATTTGAAACTTTGCATGCTGGAAATAAGATATAGAAGAGTTTGTGATAACACCATGTAATGACTTTCTCTAAATGAGTTGGGGTGGTTCTGAAAAGAACCATTGGATTAACTCAACGTTTCGCTCAGTATGCTCTGATCGTCTTCTGGAGAATGCTGGACTTTCATTTCCTCTGTTGAATACTAAAGAAATAACAAGTTCTAAAAATTGAACGCCATCGCACCAATGTGAAATAGTTGAACATTTTTGACAGCCGCTACACCTTAAGGTGTTTTCTAGCTCAACCCTGCACCTACATGTAGCTCACCTCTAAATTAAGAACCTACATGTAATTAACATCTGAAGTCCACACATTCATAATGTACAGTAGAGCTATAGAAACATGCCAACAGTACAGTATGCGTAGGGTAATGTACAACAATCAATATAGTAGGGATGTGATTCAACCTGCAAACTATAATATGGAGAATGGTAGTTCATTAATTTATAACGATTCATTTTTTAAATATCAGTCCACAACGATGTTGAATTAGGCCTTCATGCAACAAGTATGTAAAAGATTAGTATGAAAAATCAAACTTTGGCATGTCATAAAAGTACAAAATTGTAGATCCTTTTTTTCTTTGATTTCTAATACAATGTCATGAATAAAAAATGGTACAGTCGACCCTCTCGGATCCATGATCCATCCTAGGCTATTCAATAGGTGCAAATTATAAAAAGCTGATAACAGCTCCCCACACCCCTCACAAAAATAAACCAACAAGCAACCACCCCAACAAATACCCCAACAAGCAAACAAACAAACAAACAAACAAACAAACAAACTAACAAACAAACACCCCTAACAAATCAATACTGTCCCTTTATGTAGTTATGACACTTTTATTTGGGATTGGTGGGGGCAGCACTGCAGCGACAAAGACTTTTATTTCAGGGGGGGGGGTGTTGCGGATATATAATGATTGAATCGTTTTTTTGTGCATTTTATTTTTATCTCAAGGGGGTGGGGGGGGGGGGTGGGGCCGGGTTTCTGAGCTATCGCCCCCTGCTCCCTCCCCTTTAGTTTTGCCACTGCTGTTTTTGATGGAAAATATTCCTATGATTTGAACAGACACAGTGTGTATTGAGCCCAGATTGAACTGAATATGTTCATGACTCTCGACACTTCAGGATCAGCAGTTGACTTGGTTCCGTCGACGAGAATTATGCGGGTACTCAAAACTACTACTGGTCCGCATTTATATTGATTTATCATCATTTTATAGTGCTCTCATCATATCCAGACAGCCATGTGTAATCAGGCTAACATTCATGTGTGTCAGCTTTATGCTCAGAGAAATTCACATTTGCCCTTAAGATTTATCAAATCTGGTCGTCTTTCTTCCTCCTTCTTTAGATTGGCTTTTATGAATGAGACGTTGAACCCATGAGCTCTATGTCAGGAACCTATAAGCTCTATACAGTGTGTGACATTTACGCAGCATGACTAGATGAGGATTAATCTAGATTGTCTGGTGACGAGGTTTCTACGTTGGTGAGAGGACTAATTCCATCATGTCTTCTAGCAGTGGATCATCAAGATCCAGCTCACGATCTGCTTCAGCCCACAAGAAAGAGGTACAGTTCCACAACAAATTCTACTGATAAAATAACATTCTTCCATATAATTTGTGACTGTCATAATTTTTAACTGAGGGCATTTTCCAAACTTAGGCTCCAGCTCCAGGCTCTTGTTTGGTTGTTGAAGCGCCTTTCAATAATGTTCAATGTACAAATGTAAATCACAATGCTCAATAATTGATAATGGAGCCCAAGCCAGAGCCTGGAGCCTAAGAAGCCTTGGTTTGGAGAAGGCCCTCAAATGAACTAGTGGTATTTACCGACAAAACTGATAACTCATTATTTATGATAATTGCAGAGAAGGGAGACATTGTTTGTCGATATTAACTCTATTTCACAGACACAGTCCTAATGACATTGATTTAATTAAATTCCATCCTGCGATGAAGCTTTCATTCCCGTGGTCAGGCTTCAAAATATCATTTCAATTTACAGCTATTCTTCGTTTTCATTTCTTGTTACACACATGTCTGTCCAATCCCTTTTTACTGTCAATATCGCTTGAATTTAGGAGAAACATCCACAGGACCACAGGGCTGTTGTTGTACTCGTCCCTCGAAGTGTTTACTTTAAATACCAGAAGTTATTTGACAAAGCCGGCATCAAACAATAAAAAACCACCTTTTATGTGTAACATGTAAAAATTAAAACATTAAAACTGCTTTTATTTGAAAACAAGCACCAACAGGAGATTTGTTTAATTTTAAAACAACAACAATAATAATACTAACTGGAGTTCTTATAAAGCGCATGGTATCTGGCACTGCCTTGATCTACATTGTAGTCTACTCAACGGGCAGAACAATAAAGAATTAAATAAACAAATTAATGAGCTCTGAACATTTCGGTTATTATCCCAGTGGCAAGTAATGTTTGATTCAGTCCTCAATTTGAATTAAAACAATAGGCCTAACAGACTGAAAGTCAACATTTGAATATCTAACAAAATATGATGTATACAGCCCCCCAGTGAAGTAATATTTTTTTATTGAAAAACACAGGACCGTTGGACTTTTCCGTTTGTACGTAAGTTTACTGGCCCAGGGCTGAAATCACTGGCCTCTGGCTTGATCCAATGTTAATTTGGAGCCCTGACTGTAACTGAAACCTTGTGTGAATAAAACCTGGTGCTTTGTGATTGTTGTGTTTACTTAAATTTCAGCTGAGTTGAGAGACACTGGACACTATTGGTACTTGTCAAAGACCAGTCTTCTCACTAGGTGTATCTCAACATACGCGTAAAATAGCAAACCTGTGAAAATTTGAGCTCAATTGGTTGTCGAAGATAACTATGAAAGCAAAGAAAAGTACAAAATACATGTAGGCCCTACACATAATCATGCAAAGAAATTGCCCTCCATGGTAGGAATATTAAAGATGAATTGAATTGAATTGAATTGAATTGAATTGAATTGAATTGAATTACAAACAGTATATGAACTTGAACAGATGTTCAGTATTAATGTTATAATTTAATAAATTAAATTCATTAGACCAAATGCACTGGTGGGCATGTTTGGTGGCTATGTTTGATTTCAATAACCAATATAAATTACATTACTATCTTAATTTAGAACAATTTGTTGGAGAAATCAATTCATAATTGAATTACATACATGTATCATGTACGTAAACATTCAGAAACATGATGCCTTCACGAACATTTGGCGTATACACATCAATGTACAATTGTGTAAATGTAGACTATTTAATATTTTTGTGAGTATGCTTTATTGCTTATTACATTTTAAATAAATTGAATCAAGCGTGGCAACGTGGACAGTTTACAATGCTTTGCGGATGATACAGGCATGCACAGTGTGAACGTCGCTATACAATGTACATGTAGGCCAAACAAATCTATAGACACATACTGTACATGACATGCTATGATAATTTGTTTGCAGGTTGACTCAGGGGTTTGTATCATCAGCATGATCAATGTGCTTCAATATTAAAAATGTCACATCCACTGCCACTTTGGTTTGTCATCGATTGACGCGATATTTTACTCGGCGTGTACTATCTGCTTTTTGAAAGGCAGCTAGCTAAAAGCTGTCTGATTGATTGATAAACCTCTGCATCTGAAGTAGTCGGACTCAACCACTTTTATAATAATGTTCAAGTCTGCATTTTTGTAGTCCACCTGTGTGTGCGTGTTGTTGAAAGGTTGCTCATAATCATGGCCAGGCAAATTCATTATATCACATTATTTGTAGTGAAAAACTTGCCCCATAATACATTCATGCAGCGTGCAACAATGTGTAATTTACACCACGTTGAGTGGCCTTCAATATGTAATACCACATTGAAGTATACAGTATATTACCATTATTATTCATTGCTATTGATTATAATTATATCTTATTGAAAACTATGGCTGGTTCACATTGTTTTTTGGAGTGGGCATTTGCAAGCTAACATTCTGTTCTGAAAATATACAGCCTTGTGAAATATTAATTTACAAGGCTCTCACTGCGTGGCTGTTAAAACAAATAGAAGCGTGTAAAAATTTTTTCTCCAGAAGACGATCAGAGCATACTGACCGAAACATCGAGTTGAAACCAACGGTTCTTTTCAGAACCACCCCAACTCATTAGAGAAAGTCATTACGTGTTACCGCAAACCTTTCTATATCGTATTTCCACCATGCAAAGTTTCAAATCCTACTGGTCGTTGTTGTTTTTCAACATGAAAGTAAAATTGATTCGTGAAGGAATACAAACATTAAAGGGAAGGTACACATGTACATGTTTGGTAATTACTCAAAACAAATATTAACTTAACAACTGAGTTGGTAATGAGCATGTGAGAGCTGTTGATAGTATAAAACATTGTGGGAAACGACTCCCTCTGACATGTCTGAAGTAACGTAGTTTTTGAGAAAGAGGTAATTTCTCACAAAAATACTTGAGCTAGAAGTCCAACAAGGGTGTTTTTTCTTTCATCATTTTCTCGCAACTTCAATGACCAATTGAGCCAAAATTTTCACAGGCTTGTTATTTTATGCTAAATGTTGGGATACACCAAGTGAGAAGACTTGTTTTGACAATTACCAAACATGTACAGCGCCTTTAAAGTACAAATGCATCAAATAAAAAATAGCTTCTTTTTGAAGTTCATTCAATCATGTCTTCATTTATTGATTTCACAGGATAAAAACAACCTTCATACTTTTATCAAAGTTTACCTTTAATATCAAAGTTTTTCTTCATGAAATTGCATTTAAAAAGTATTTGTTTTAAAAATAAATACTTGCAAAAACAGAAGATGACTATGGACATTATGGAATGAATCAAATCGGCCATGTATTCAAACTGAACTGGCATGACTGGGCTGGGTGCATGGCTCTGGTTACATAGAAAAGCATGTCTCTTATAATATAAAGCTGCCTCTCTTCACATTTTCAAGGGACTTTTATACTACTCGTTTGTATACAAAACATTTGTAACAATTGCCTAGTTTATTAATATTTGTTCATTGTTTTATGTTTTGTGTTGCGCATAGAGGTCCCTGCATTATGCGCCATATTAAAGCCAGTGGACACTATTGGTAATTACTCAAAATAATTATTAGCATAAAACCTTTCTTGGTGAAGAGTAATGGGGAGAGGTTGATGGTATACAACATTGGGAGAAACGGGTCCCTCTGAAGTGGCATAGTTTTCGAGAAAGAAGTAGTTTTCCACAAATTTGATTTCGAGACCTCAGATTTAGAACTTGAGGTCTCGAAATCAACCATCTAAACGCACACAACTTTGTGTGACAAGGGTGTTCTTTTTCTTTCATTATTATCTCGCAAGTTTGATGACTGATTGAGCTCAAATTTTCACGGGTTTGTTATTTTATGCATATGTTGAGATACACCAACTGTGAAGGCTAGACTTTGACAATGACCAATAGTGTCTACTGCCTTTAAATCTATCGTATTATTATTAATAAAGGTAATGGGTACAGAGATTTGTTAACTGCTTCTCAGTTAATTTTACATTCTTGTTTTTCATCTTATAGGACAGCTGGTATTCCTTGGTCCCTGAGCAGTTTGAGTTGGTCTCGTCTCCTTCACCGGTCAAGCGATCTGTTAGTAGTCGGTCTTCTGCTGGCATGAGTAGTCGCTCATCTTCGCAGAGTTCCATCCAGTCCACTAGTAGTCTCAATTCTTCGGCCAAAAGAGCCAAATCTGATAAACAAGGTAATAAAAATCTGCTTCAAGATACAAGTCTTAAAAGTTGGTTGACAAAGAATGTTTTTGAACGATAGAATAAAAAGTTGAGAGATTGTTCAGACTTTTGGCTGAATTCAGACATTTTATGTCGGCCTGGTGAAGAAAATCAGACCAAAATTTTTCCACAAAAAAAGAAATCCTGCTAATTTGTCTACTTCTCTAGTGCTTTGGATACTGTTTCCAAAAGCTCCTTGGAATCTATAACCCCAGGGGTTACCAAACAGTAGAAATGCCATCATTTCAAGATACCTTTGAATTTGCATCCAAGTTTCAGACTCTTTCGTTAGTATAATGACTCTCACCCCTGGAATTAGTCAAATTTCTATGTTAGGACCATACTGGATGTTGTAGTCTAGCCTTGTCCAAGGCTCTTTACGTAAGCACCGGCCCACTCTGAATTCACGAAATGCATAGATACTATACCACACGGCACAAAACACTACTTGATACCACGGGGTCGAAGCATAGCTTTTCGAGGTATCAACGAGCAGCGGGCCGGTGCTTGCGTAAAGAGCCTTGGACAAGCCCTAGTTGTAGTCTGGTGAATCAGTGGACCAACTTTGCCTGTAATAAGAACTTGACTGGGAACACAAGATCGTCAACACCATTTGTTTATGGCACACTTACAGTTAGTACAGCAGTTTGACGTGTCATGGCCAAACGGTTAAGAGCGCCGAATTCAAGCTCTGGTGTTTGATCAGCAGAGTGTGGGTTTGAATCCTGGTTGTTACACTTGCTTCGTAAAATTGGGGAGGTAGTGCTTTCTGCTTTACCGGCCAGGCTTCGGCTTGATGATACCCAAGCCTACATCTGTATGCACGGTGAAAGGGGTAACCCTGTTTCAGCACTAGGAGTAGGTGGTAATGGCCCCTGGAAAAAAAAAGTTTTGATACTTTTAAGGCCATGTCACAGGGACATTTTGTTCACTGCACTGCGTACACAAGGAACACTTTGGCAGTATGAGAGACATTTTTGTACTCAACATTCTAACTAATAAAGACAATAATTAAATGTGAATGAAATTCCTTGTTGGAGATTACTCATGTGATGGCCTATATATTTCAAATTCCTTCGTTTTTCATTTGCCAAAGTGAAGGATTTAGAAGAAGGACTTGAGTCGGTAGGCCTATATCACAAATGCTTAAACCTCTGGGTCAGGCCTGCCGATATTATCTAAGTTTAAACAATTTGGTGTGTGGTGACATAGGAGAAGAGTATATGGGATGTTGTAGGCCACTCACTAGCTAAACTGCCATGTCTTGTCACGGATAAGTGAATGATGAATGTTTAAAATGAGTGCGCTGAAGCATTGGATTGTTTTGCAGAGTTGGATTGTTGAATGATACTGACTTACCAGTAACAAATTGTAGGGTAGCTTGAATGTAAGCTGTATTTGTGGTACATATGTTGGTCTCTGTCTTCTCTTGAACTTCTCTTATTTGTGGTTTAAGAATTCAACTAAACTTGGTCTTCTTTCATTGGGGAATTTTTCTATTGTTGACGTCTTATAATTGTCTTAAATATATTTCCAGGTGTAGATCCAATAGCAGCAATCGCTGCAGTCAGTGCAGCCAATCAAAGCAAGACGTCAGTCCCGCAAGGAGATGCCTACCACCTCCCTGCAGTTGACTTCCAAGACAGTCGGGATTCAGGTCAATTTGAAGATCTCCCACTCACCTCGGCCATGACGGGAGGAGTCACTAAGGAAGGGTACCTCTTCTCCACCGAGGACGAAGGATCTGAGTTCCGATACAGCAGCAGTGAGACGGACATTCTCTTACCCCAGTCTGAAGATGGGGGTGATACCCTGGATGGGACGGACCCTGGGGAGGATGATGGGGAGGCGAGGAGGGATGCTCTCCATGATGCCATTGCTGAGGTCTCTGCTGATTTTGTGAGTGGGAATCTGTCGGTGTCACTTTCACAACACACTCTGGAGACTACGTCTCCTCATAAGGTTAGTAAGAGTCTGTGAAGTTCATGAAGCCAAAGTTACTGGAAGCTCCATTAAAGATTTTTCGAGTTTAGCCACAAAAACTCGGAAAGTTTACTTCCTTTTCAGTGATTGCATTGAATTACGGAAAGTATGCTTCCTTTTCAGTGATTGCATTGAATTACTTGCGTCCTTAAACCAGGCACAATATTCTTCCTGATCAAGTCGATTTCCGATTTTTCGGGGGCCTCAGAAAAACCAGCAAATAAATAATCTGAAAGGTCTATAAAAAACCTACATCTATGTATACATGTTGGTGCTCAATAAAAATTGTCCTACTTGTGCAAAGTATCATGCTTGTTAAACTGAATGGATGAGCTGTTAATTAGCCTGGGGCATTCAGCAGTACGGTGGTTTGTGATTGATCAAATTATGTCCACTGTTTGGAAAAGCAATTACATGGAGATCACAGGTTTAAGTTGCCAGACGATAGGATGTGTCTTGTTAGCCTCTTTTTTTAATGTAGCTTTCCCGTAATGTCTAGCATGCATCTTAACTGAGCAGAATTAATTTCAGCACAATTACACTTGACAAAATTGGTAAGGCAATTTTTTTTTAGAGATTTAAAAAGTTCTTTGCAGATCAATACATGACATATTAAATACATTTTCATACAAATTTGAAAGTTCGTATCTGAAAATATTCATTTAATTTTAAAAGAAACTTTGAAGAAAAATTTCTTTGTTGCCCTGGTCTTGGCCTCGATGCCCCTTCAAAAGTTTCTCATAGACTCTAAGATTTTCCAATGGATGTGCCTTTAGCACAAAGAACATGGCCTTGCCCTTTCAAAAACAATGTTCAAGACCTGTTTTTGTTTGATATCTTCCTAGGTTTTAACAGATTATTGTTTTCCCAAATGTCTTGATAAAATTCCTCCATTTCGTTTTGCTCTTCTCTTTTGTAGGAGTCTCTGAAGTCAGAAGTGACAATTCTTGACAGAGTGACTGAAGCTAGTCATCATGATAGTACTGGCAGTAACACTACAGGACCTGAGTTATCACAACATCTCATTCCACAAGATCCAAACATTCCTGACCTTACTCAGTACTCCATTCCTGGCCAAAGTGCTGTTGATTCACCTGAGCATCTCCTCGGAGAAAGTGTGTCATTACCGGAACATTCCATGTACCAAGACTCCCAGTTGTCCACGGGAGTGCTAGGGAAGTCAGAAACAGGAATTGAGAGGATGGTAGACCAACGGGATCATGATTCTACGAGAAGTAGAGATAGCCCAACCAGAGCCAAGCAGTCGTTTCTGTCTCCAGCACCACAAGATCCAGGTCAGCTGTTAAATGAGGAGTCTTTGTCCAACTTTAAGGATATGACGAGTATAAACAGTGACTTTATTGCTGTCACCGACAAGAAACCAAAGTACACCTCAACCCCCTACTATCCAGTCCAGGACGACCCAATCACTAAAATCATCCCGCCTTCTGAAAAGGTTGGTGGAAGCTCAAAACCAGTCGGAGCGAAGACAGGTATTCAGAAGGCCTCATCTCCTGGCCACTCTTTGACGGAAACGGATGGGACTTTGTCAACAACAGGTACTTCTTCAAACAAAGGAGAGAGCTCCAGAAGCACCACAGGTGTCTGGAGCGAGGATTCTATCAGCCCATCTCTTGTGGCGAAGAGTTCCAGTTCTCTCAGAGGATCTCATGTACAGCTGCCTCTTGATCTAAATAATTTAGAACCCATTAATTTGACACCAGTAGTGCATGCCAAACCAGGTTCTGCACACAGCCTGCTTGCATCGGTTGAAGGTCCAGAGACTTTAACAATGAAGAGTAAAGGAGGATCGGTCAAGAGAAATAATTCTAGCAGTTCATCTGGAAGTTCATCTTCAACAAAACCTGAACTTACTCATTCAAGAACAACAAAGAAGCTGAAACAGACAAGTCCAGCAAAGAAAAGTCCAGTAACAAAACTTCCCGCAAAGACAATCGACAAGAAAACACAAAGCTCAAATTCTCAAAAGATAAAGTCTACAAAGAATGGGGAAAGTAGCACAGAGTCTGATGGATCTGTAAAGAACAGTTCAGCATCCGAAACATCTAGCACCAAGATTGCTAGATCCTACATCCAATATCCACATGATTTGCAAAGTGTAACTCCAGATGAAATGCAACCCGTCAATGTTAACACAAAGGCGGATTCACCCAGTCATTATAACGTCAATGAAACTGGCACAGAGCTAATCGGGGACTCGCAGGATTTAAAAGATGTTTACATGCCTCAAACCAAGACTGTGGAAGGAAGACAAGAAACAACTGTTACTCGTAAATCCAGACAGGAGGAGCTAGGTGCTGTTGTCTCACTCAGCAGTCTTGATACTGTTCAGAGTCAAGACTCTCTTTCAAGGAGAGTTGCTCTGCTACTTTCAGCAACATCACTGCCTGGTGAACATCACATATTGAAAAGGACTCCATCTGAGGATAGCGGCAGCTTCACAAGTGAGGCAGGCTCTCCGGACAGTATTGAGAATATTCTGGAATCCAGTTCCAGCCACAGATCAAGAAAAGTAAGAAGTCTTGGAAACCAAACCCCTGATTCCGCGAGGACTGGTTCATCTGAGAGTGTTGGTGCTGACTCTCTTGCTGACAAGGTAGAGCAGATTCTAAACGAGCCACAAACCCTGCCAAGTGTATCACCGCAGTCGATGCATCCAAGAATCCCAAGGGGCACTTCCCCAACCATCTCAGATGCTAGCACCTCCAGTTCTGTGAGAGCAATAATTGAGAGAGTTTTGCATCCAACAAACGGTGGAGAACCAATTCAACTTCCAGAGAGAGGTTACACCCAAAGTCCGACTGCTGTTTCTCTTACTACTTGGGATGCATACACTGACCAGCAAACGGCATCGCTCTCTAAGAGTATGACAATTCCTTTGGCATCATCAGACAGCCGTGACAGGAGTGAAACTACTCCTCAGCCCACAATGCAGGTTGGGTATGATCAATTCGGAAGCGCCTCCAGCAGGCAGCCACAGGCTGGTTATAGAGATGGGTCTAGTTACATATCGTCAGATTCCCTGTCACGCAGAGTCCAGCAGCTGTTAGAAAACACAGCCTATGTGGAGAGGGCTTCTGCTGGTGCAGATGTGGCCAGGACACCTCTCATCGGAGACTCAACAGACCTACTGCAAAGAAATTACAATAACAGTGGTTCAGATACTTCCTCGGTGAGCCCTACTTCATTACACAGCTACCAACAACAGAGAGTAGAACTAGATGGAACTAATTCTTCACAAAGATCTTTTGGGCTTGGGCAAGCGGAACTTAGCAATGGGACCACTCCAAGAGATCCTTATGGAGAGAGCATAGAGAGTATGGATTCACTGGCAAGTAGAGTTCGAGCAATACTAGCGAAAAATCCGCCTCAGGAGCATGTTCTAAGGATCCTGCAAGAAGCCGCTGTTTTGGATGCTGAGCTGAGACTGGCAGAGATGCAGAGTCAAGAGCAGAGTTCAGTTAGTCTTGCAACCTCTCACATGAGTGCTGAAGAAGTAAGGAAGCCTTCCCCAATGTCTCAATATGCAGAACCACAGGAGGGACAACCCTTTGGGGCTTTAAGCTATGCACAACAATTATTAGCATCTCAACTACAAAGAGTCACAGACAGAACTTTTGATCACAGTGTTGATTATTATAAACGTCCTCAACCAAGTGTACAGCATACAGAAACGAGTCTTGCAGGTCACCATGTAAATCAACCATCAAAGGAGGCTTGGACAAGAGATGCAAATACAGGTCCGTCTCAGCAGCTGGTGTATGGTCTCTTACCCAATCAGGCCAAGGAGCCTTACTATCTCCATCAAGAAGAGGAGCATCAGCAGTTGCCCGAGGAAAGGCAAGCTGGGGAGGATGAGGATGAAGAGGAGTTTCCATCTGATGATATGGGAATGCATCGATCACATTCTTCGCCAGAAATAGACCTGACAAAATTTCGAGCCAAATCATACGCCAGGCAAATCTCAGAACGATCACAGTTCACTGGGTCTTTAGAAAGGGCCAGCCGAAGAAGGAGCAGGGAGGCAAAGGAAAAGGCAAAGATGACCAAACGAGATCTTCGCCCTAGTCCTCTTGTTACACAAACAAGTGGCAGCAGTCGAATACCAATACCGGCTCGGGAGTACCAGCGCTCGACATCTAGGGAAAGCGATCAATCAAGAAGCCCCGAGAAGTCACCTCTGCAAAAGTCCCCCCAAGAGTTCAGGCAGCAGAATGGTCAATCTGTGGCATCCTCAAAGCATGACAGGAGCAGAGGAAGTGAAAAGTCTCCGGGGAGCTTCATCAGGCCATACAAACCACCGGGAAGCAGCGAAGTAATGTATACTTACCCCGTGAATCAGGAGGATTCATTAACACCAAGCAGCAAAACCACACTAGAGAGCAGTCATATTGGTAAGAAAAGCTTCATGATCATTATTACATAGTGGCTTAGTTTTTTTTTTTAATCCGCGCTCTATGACCTCTTCCCAGATTGCAGTGCAACAAACTTGCAGCCCTGTTCAGATGATCCCTCTCCTGCCACTTCCCAGGTTGTATTGTAAAACTTGATGTGATCCCTGGCTATATAACAGTTGTCATGAATGACTTTTGACTGGCACCCCTGAAAACATATGTAGCTCCAGGTTCAAATTCTGCTCTTGTAAACTGTGTGTATTTCAACCCAAAATCATATTAAATAATAGCTTGTGGTTTATATTGATAAATAATAGCTACACAACCTATTCAACATTCTTGGGAAAAATCCAAATTTTCATAAAATTCTAACCTGTTATTTTTTCTCAGGTTCTGATGATGCTCTACCTCCGTCATTCCCAGTCAGTGCATACGGTTCAAGGGACAGCCCTAAACACATACGTTCACTTGAGCTCCCTGGTGTAGATGCTGAATTCAGACTCCATGACCATCCCCAAGACAACAAGCAGTCCCCAGCAAGAAGCCCTCGCTCACCCAAGTCCAAGATCCCAATGTCCAAACCTGATCAGAGGAACAGAGACAGGCCAGCACGGTCGTACATCGAGTACCCTAGTGATCTGAAGAGTGTCAGTCCAACAGAGAGAGCCTTCTCTGGTGTAGAAAGCCCGAAGTCAGTGCTGCGTCCTGAAGCATTTGCCGATTATCAACAGGAAAAGTCGACAGAGTTTTCTCAGGACCAGAATGTTGTGGCCAGGTCCAGGAGAGTTCCTAAAAGTCAAGACAAAGAAACTGAATCCCGGAGTTATGGTACGTACTATGACACCACTTCAATGAAACAAAGATATGGTTTCAAGGCCCAAAACGGTGTCATTAAGAAGTCTCCAACCAGCAAGATACCTGTTAGAGGTGCAGGAGCATCGCCAGAAGCTGCTTTGATGTCTCGTGAAATGGAACATGATGTGTTGGAAAGAGAAGACTTGACTAGAAGACCGCAACCCAGCATAGGGAACCAAAGGCATGAGGACTATTCACCAGCGCGTCTTCCGAGGCTGCCAACAGACCAGGAGGTACATGTACTCCCAGAAAGAAGTCAATATGCTGCTAGACCTGGAGGGTTGAAACAAGGAGGGAAGATGCAATATGGGAGCCAGATGACTGACCTACCGGGCACTTACAGTAGGCAAGTGCTACAAGAGGTCCTGCAGGTAAGTTGGATTACAAAGTTTTGCATAAAGTTTCAACTTAACTGATTAATTTTCAAGTTGCTGAAAAATGTAATTTTTAAATTTTCTATCTAGACAAAATGTTTTGTCTGTATCATCTGGCCAGTACATGTACAGTTCAATTAAGATTATTACGGTTTTGGCCTTTTCAAACTCGCATAGTATTGTAAGTGTTATTAGGAGATCTTTACAATGTTGTAGCAGGGACTCGGGGTAATGTCACTTTCATATTGAGTCAGCTGTCTGAAACAAATTATTTTTAATGCCAGCGGAAAATCTCTGGTCTGAATTGGAAATAAGTTCTCAGTAAAAAAATATTTTTAAAGCCATTGGACGCTTTCGGTAAACAGTATTGTCCAAGGCCCACACTTCGTGTACCACAACTTACATATAAAATAACAAACCTGTGAAAATTTAGGCTCAATCGGTCATCGGAGTCGGGAGAAAATAACAGGAAAACCCACCCTTGTTTCCCCACAGTTTCGCCGTGTCATGACATGTGTTTAAAATAAATCCATAATTCTCGCTATCGAGAATTTGATATTGTTTTAATGTTTTCTCAAAAAGTAAAGCATTTCATGGAATAATATTTCAAGGGAAGTCTTTCACCATTACCTTCTGTAAACCCTGTAAATAATTTGTAAATCTGTGAACTTTTAGTTTTTTTTCTGTACCGAAAGTGTATAATGGCTTTAAGACCTCATTCAAGAAAAAATATCTTGTTAAAATATCTTTTTCTCTCTTATCTTTTAAGAAGCTGACTTAAAGAGACGTTTCATGTAACTTGTACTGAAACACGTTGGTATATTGTACCAAAAATATGGGTTTGTTTTTCTCCTTTTTCGTTCAGGATGAGTCGGACCTCCATGCTAGGGATGCTAGGACTGAGATGTGGGATGAATATCAAGAGTACAAGACAAGACAGAGGGATGAGAGCCAGTCTAGTCTAGACTCTGAGAGGATTCAACGCATGGCCAGCTTGATGGCAGACCCTGCGAGACATACTGTTGCAAACTGGGTCAAAGGTCAGTGGATTAACAGGTTGTGTTTGGGGGGATCGTTACAAAACTCCTAACATCATGAATCAAAATCAGTTTAGATATTATTGAAAGCTATTACCTTGTGGGAGTTGGTACTATAGTAGCAATTGTTTTTGAGTGTCGTGGCCAGTAAGTCAACAGTGTGGGTCGGGACTAGTCCTTCAGAAAGACACTTTTGACATGTGGAGATTTGTATCAAATTTGTAAAAAGCGCTAAATAGTTATTATTATATAAGTTATTACACAAGCACGAGTGTAAGACGGAAAAATCTTCAAGCAAACTTGGCGCGTGACATAGAACACACAAGACGCAGGTAGTGATATTAGCTGTGCAATATAGGTTTTTATCACCACTCCATTCTGCAAATCTGATTGGAAGATAATTATGATTATTAACTGTCCTCTCCAGGGTGTTTCACAACCACTATTTGATGCGGGTTCTGGGTTAAAGGTATTTTTGTAAGTAGGGAACCTGACATGAAACAGTGAAGATATGAGGAACTAGGCAAAGCCTGACAATTTATTTGGGTAGACTAATTTTTGGTGACCTCCACTTTTTATTATTTACAGATGAGACGGACAGTGGTGGTACTTCATCAAGTGACACTCCCAGAGAGAGGAAGAGATGGGATAAGGATCGACCGTATACTCCAAGGAAGCAGCCACTGGAAGATGATGATCGCATTGAACCTCCAGCAGACGGAGCATACAGGTAAATCTAGATTTAAATGCCTGGACAAACCACAACAGTTTTATTGAGCTCTTGTGCCCTTGAGCATGGAATTTAACCATTACTGCTTCATTGGGCAGGTATAGTGCATTCTGCTCAACCAGCAGGGCTCCGTATGGATGATACCCATGCCTACATCCTTGTGGACTGTGAAGGGGAACCCTGTTTCAGCCCCGGGAGTATGTGGCAATGTGCCCATGGTGGCAGTTGATTTGGTCGATAGCCCAAATCAGTTAAAGGGAAGGTACACGTTTAGTAGTTACTCAAAACAAATATTAACTTAAAAACTGACTTGGTAATGAGCATTGGAGAGCTGTTGATATTATAAAACATTGTGGGAAACGACTCCCTCTGAAGTAACGTAGTTTTTGAGAAAGAGGTAATTTCTCACTAAAATAGTAAAAGACTTCTAGCTAGAAGTCTTTTATTCTTATCTGAAAGCACACAAATTCGTCCAATAAGGGTGTTTTTTTCTTTCATCATTTTCTCGCAACTTTGATGACCAATTGAGCCCAAGTTTTCACAGGCTTGTTATTTTATGGTTATGATGGGATACACCAAGTTAGAGGACTGGTCTTTGACAATTACCAAACATGAACCTTCCCTTTAAATGTAGCCCTCAATTTGGAGCGGCTGTCTGGCCTTGTGATATTTGGCGATTTATCATTTAAAAAAAAAAGCTGCATTAATGAAGAGCACACGGCTGTAAGAAACAATATTTTAAGATAGTCATCTAAAGTTTACACAAAAACAATTGCTGTTGATTTTGTCCACTACCTCTTAGAAGAGAGTTAAATATGTACTTTGTGGTTATACCCTGGTAGAAGGTTTATTATTATAATTTGTATTAATATTTATTCGCCCATTTCACAAAGTAACAACACATGTAGTTGCAAATCAAATTTTAGCTTACGAAAGAAAACAAACAAACATGTTTATATATTTTATTTTTAATTTTTAATTTTATTTTAGTCCCGATGAACTTCGACCCTCAACTCAAGTACAGACCAGGGCAGACCGACCGCCGACCCACATTCCCAAGGCAGTGAGGAGACCTGTCACTATGGAGAGAAGACCTCCAGCAGATCCCAGCTCAAGAAGAGCTCCACCACAAGAAGCACTCCAACACGGAGACTCATCCGAGGAACTCAGCATCCAGTCCTTCATCTCAGACCTGAGTCTGGAGTCAGATCAACTCTACAATCTCCTCGGGGAGCAGGGCGTGAGGAAACTCGGCTCCAAGCTGGCAAAGTTACAGCGGAAGATCGATCGGCAACGAGAACACCACAGGAGACGCTTAAAAGAACATGAACTACCGACGCAGGATGAGCAGAAACAGAAGAGTGCTCCTGTCATGGCGAGCACGCCTTCCTCATCAGCGGGAGAGAACATTGAGGATGATAGGAAGACTCTGAGACCATCTATTCCTCCTGCATCTGTCTTGAGTCCTGTCTTAGAGACAAGTCACGATCTAGAGTCATCGCCAGGAACCTCGGAGAGCACTTTGACAGATCAGAGACAATACTACCCCAAAAGAATGTCAAGTCACAGGCATAAAGATGACTTTTGCGTCGCCTACAGTAGCAGCGATGTGCAGAGTGATGCTTTGTCGGAGGCTAGTGTTTCATGTACGTGCAAGCCAAGATTCAAGCGATCACGTTCTTTACATGATATCCATGGTGTTGAGGAACCACACCAACCACAAGACAGACTGAGAGATGACGTCAATCAGAAAAGACGGAGGAGGGACGAGGAGAGTGTCAAGATGAGATCAAGGAATAATAGAGAGTCTCGACTGCCGACCCGGATACCTGCTGGAACGATGACTCCTGCTGTCAAAAGCTCTCAGATACCTCAGAAAAAGAGGGTTAGTCAATCACATTGTCAGAAACAAATATTTATTGACCTATTCACCTGGACCTAATTTCATAGCTCACGACGCTATAACAGGAAGCAGGTCCGCACTTGTGTCAAGTAGATTTCACAGATAAGCAGGAATTTTGACTTGCTCTTTATTTTAAAGCAATGAATGGTGATCGCCAGTGCAGGACTTGCCTTTGCAAATTTGAGTGTTGTCAACCTTTTGGTTGTTTTTTTGATCAGATTAAATAAACCAGTATTAATAGTAATCAGTAATCAGAGCCTTGAACTTTTGACCCTGACGTCATACCCGCAACAAATCTTGCAAATTACATCCAACAAAATCTATGTTTCATTTTGTTGCAAAGTTACTTTTGGAAATGCGGTTAATTGCAAAACCAAGTTATTACAAAGTTATTACAAATTGTAATTGAACTGGCAGTTTCAGGTTGACTACATGCACAGCCACTTTACTTTTTGTTACAAAGACACCAAATGAACAGCAGATAAATAATGAGTAAACTCTTTGCAGATCTTGTATTGGACATATAACATTAACTCAAGCACTTTTTACACGTAATTGACACAGCGGTTGTTATAAGATTGAGATATAATTTTTTTTTTTTTTACCCATACACCAATGTGTGTTAGCACTGTATACTCAGTACTTTCCAGAGTCATGTGAAAAAATATCACAGGCATACTCGGGTTGGATTCGAACCCACGACCCTTTTAATTCTAGAGCAGTGTCTTACCAACTAGACTACCGAGGTTGCCCGGTAGCTAGAGGCAGCTCTAGAATTGCAAGGGTCGTGAGTTCGAATCCCACCCGAGTAACATGCCTGTGATATTTTTTCACAGGACTCGGGAAAGTACTGAGTATACAGTGCTAACACACATCGGTCTTTGGGAAAAAGATTTTTTTTTAATATTCTTTATCCCCGATGCAAATTTAACATCTATTATAAGATTGAGATAACTGCTATATCTGTGGTTTACAAACTGTTTTCCATAAAATGGACACACACAATGGAGTACCCATGATTGTGGTTGTCCACATATTCATTTCTCTGTTCTAACAACATGTGTGTCTTGTTACAATGGCAGGGAACTGCTTTCACCGTTGAGTTTGGCACTCAGACAACCCCTGGTCTTAAGAACAAAGGAGGTGAGAAGACGACAAAGCAGCTTGGAGAAGCAGAAGGGAAAGAGAGCATCTTCAGACAGCCAAGATCAAGCTCAGAACCAAGCAAGGGACGAAGAAAGATACCACAGTCAGTATTTATTGCTTTTGAATTATTTTGAAAATCTGCTCCCGTAAAGAGCACCCTTCACTCATCAGTGTTATTTGCAGTAGACCTTGTGGCATGGCGCGGCGCGGCTTAGCGGTTAAGAGCTCTGGCTTCAAAACTCTGGTGTTTCTGATCAGAAGAGTAGAGTTGGTGTGTTCAAATCCCAGTTATGACACATGTGTCCTTTAAGCAAGACACCTTTTTATCCGCGATGCTTTGTCCCTCAGATGGGACGTAAAACCGTACTTGGTAACGAGTAATGGGGAGAGGTTGGTAGTTTAAAACATTGTGAGAATTGGCTCCCTCTGAAGTGACGTAGTTTTCGAGAAAGAAGTCAATTTCCTTGAATTTGATTTCGAGACCTCAGATTTAGAATTTGAGGTCTCGAAATCAAGCATCTGAACGCACACAGCTTGGTGTGACAAGGGTGGTTTTTCGTTCATTATTATCTCGCAACTTCAACAACCGATTGAGCTCAAATTTTCACAGGTTTGTTATTTTATGCATACATGTATGTTGAGATACAGCAAGTGAGAAGACTGGTCTTTGACAATAACCAAAGTGTCCACTGTCTTTAAAGAACCCAGTGCACTTACCGAAAAGAGATTGGGTTCGCCCTGCTGTTCCTGGCTATATAAGAAGCCACTGTTATTAAAGTAGTAATTTTTGTTGTTCCATTAAATATTGCCTAGGCGCCAGGTGTGTTTTGTGCTCTACCCGCGCATGTGCGTGTAAAAGTTGGCTGCACACACACTCCCTCTCATTTTATCTTTCTCGATATGGCCGCAGTCAAACCAGCACTGTATTATGTAGCGCTCTTATCATTTTAAGAGGACAACTCAGCACTTTTGTCAAATACTTTAGAACTCTCGTTGCTGTCGGTAACAAATTCACCCGTTGGACAAAATTAGTGGATCATTATATCTTCTTTGGCTAAGGTTTTGCCCTCTTATTCTTGATTTACAAAAGAGGCAAAGTAGCCAAATTTCCATTGAGTTTTTATCATTTTCATTTCACCTAGAGCAAAAAACACGCTTCTAAACATTTTTTGTTTCTCATGCAGACGTGTCAGGGAAGCCCCAGTTACGCCAGCTGTTGCCTGGTTCCAGCCAATCAGCAAGAAGATGCCATGGCAACAGGCTGAACCCAAACAACAGCGCCAACCACTCAGGGACAGGCAGCCAGTTGCAGGTCAAGGGTCACAGGGCAAACCCAGCCTACAGGTCAGTCACACCACTCTGCATCCAAAATCATTGATCAATATTTGTAATTCTATATAATAGACCTTTATCACGGTGCAGCCATTTTGAATTTTTCCCATTGATATCAACGTTACGGTTGCCAAACCGAGGGTGGAATAACAAAATAGTCTGGTTCCTAATTGCAAAATTATTATCAGCATACGTTATTGTTTTTCGATACGAGGAACATGACAGTGATGGAGCATTTAGATAGCGGTCTGTATGGGTGGGTTTTCTGTACACGGAGTGTGCGAGAGAACCATCAGTCCTCTTGGAAATGAGTACATCAAGGAAAGGTCATGAATCAGATGTCTCTGTTTCCATGGTGAACTGAAGTTATAAATGATAAAATTTGTCATAAGTTGTTGAACTTTTTTTTAAATATTCGCTTGTTAAATATTTGTTGGAACTAGGAAGCCTTTGAGAGCAACCAGACGATGTTTATCTCTCGTTCCCGTGAGAGGCAGAAGAAGATCAAGCTGGCTGCCGAGGAGCGTGAGATGCAGAAACAGTTTGATGAGGAAAGATTTAAGTTATTTCAGGATAACCGCAGTAAGAAAGTCAACCCTCAGGCCCATCCGTATAGCGGTGAGTAACCTAAGGAAGGTGTTTTGTCTGAGTGCACGGGACTCGAGCTCTACGCCCAATTTTATAGAGCTGCTTAAAGACACTGCACACTATTGGTAATTGTCAAAGACTAGTCTTCTCACTTGGTGTAACTCAACATATGCGTAAAATAACAAACCTGTAAAAATTTGAGCTTGATTGGTCGTTGAAGTTGCGAGATAACAATGAAAGAAAAAAACATCTTGTCAAATGAAGTTGTGTGCTTTCAGATGCTTGATTTTGAGGCCTCAAATTTGAGATCTCGAAATCATATTCACGGAAAATTACTTCTTTCTCGAAAACTACGTCACTTCAGAGGGAGCCGTTTCTCACAATGTTTTATACTGTCAATCTCTCCCCATTACTCGTTACCAAGTAAGGTTTTATGATTATAATTATTTTGAGTAATTACCAATGGTGTCCACTGCCTTTAAAGCACAAGAAGTAGTGAAGCACAAACAATATCATGCTTACCAGAATATGGTTACCGTCCAAACCACCATGTCACAAGTACATTTTTTTTTACTGGTATCCTGGTCATTTCTGCTTTAAAGCTGCAAACTGTATTTTTTTGTGTAATTAGCAGATGTGTCAATTTTTCGTCAACAAAATTGTCTGCAAATTCCGAAGATGATTTGTACCTAATTTAAGATTTTAAATTTGTTTAATTTTATTTTTCAAACAAATGCCAACAAAATCATCAATTCAATACTATATAGAAAGGTTTGCGGTAACACCATGTAATGACTATCTCTAAATGAGTTGGGATGGCTCTGAAACAAACCGTTGGTTTCTACTCCTGGTTGAAACCAACGGTAATTCTTTTCATCCCAACTCATTAGAGATAGTCATTACATGGTGTTACCGCAAACCTTTCTATATCGTATTTCCACCATGCAACGTTTCAAATCCTACTTATCAATTCAATACTATTTGTTACACACAAGCCCTCGCCAGCCTTTGCAGGTGGAAGTACTTTAATGTTATGATTTTATTAGCAGTATATATGTGAGCATTCGATACCTAAAGTTGTACTGTGTTATGTGTGATGATTTTCACTTTTCCATTGCAAAACAAATGAAAACTGGTTACAATTAATCTCAACTAATAACACCTTTTACCTTGTTTTCTTTACCTGCCTTTTAGACCAACATCATAAGCCCAAGAAGAGATTAATGTCTAAGAAGGAGATGAGGCAGCACACAGAGAAGTAAGTTATCCCTAAAGTCTCCTGATGATGACTAGAGCTAGCTAGTCGAATCATTGAGACCAGATTAGAACTCAATCCTAGGTAGTAAAGTTAGTAACGAAAAAGGGAAATTAGCAGTCCCTTAGTTTCCTACCCTCTGCCTAGGAGTTAATAAGCAGGACCGTTCTGTTCAGAACTGAGAAGTCTCCCGAATTCTGAGCTACTCGCTGTCAGTAGAATATATAGCAATACTAATTCTCAACAAAAAACAATATACACAGCAAGTATACGCAAATTGTGTTACCGCAAACCAAGTATACAACCTTCATGTACCCCACCCTCAGGTGTTTTGCTATATAATAAAGCTATAGTCAGACAAAACCCTTGTGTATTTGATAACTCAAGACAAAAACATTTGATTTGTCGAGGAGTTGATTTGTATTATCTTGTCTTCAACTTTGCAGAGAAACATTTAATCTTTTATTAAAATGAGAGACAAATCAAAAGATAGATATTGCAGATTTGAATGACAAGGGATTGACAACTGATTGACAATGACTGTCAAGGAATTGACAATGACAATGAAAGAATACTGGCAATGACAAACATTTTATTTCACTGTATGGCCTGGGAATTAGAGAATGAACTTTAAAGACACTGGATACCTTTGTGCCTTTGGTAATTGTAACAGACCAGTATTCTCACTTGGTGTATCTCAACATATGCATAAAATAACAAACCTGTAAACAATTGAACTAAATTGGTCGTCGAAATTGAAAGAGAGTGATGGAAGAAAAAACACCCTTGTTGCACAATGTGTGCTTTCAGATGCCCTGAATTTGAGACGTCAGCTGAGGTCTCAAATTCGATTCAAATATTTAAGTGAGAAATTACTTCTTTGTCACAAGGAGTTAAGACTAAGTTTAACCTAAGACTAGTCCTAGGATATAAAAAACATATAGCTAGTCCCAAGTCCTAACTCTTTGTGAAATCCACCCCATGAAATTGAGATATTACCTCTTTCTCAAAAACTATGTTATTTCAGAGGGAGCCGTTTCTCACAATGTTTTATACTATCAACAGCTCTCCATTGCTTGTAACCAAGTAAGTTTTTGTGCCTACAATTATTTTGAATAATTACCAATAGTGTCCAGTGCCTTTTAGAAAACATGAATACCAAGTTTCAGTAACAATGAGAGATAATTTTTTTCTTCTTCGTTTTCTGCAGGGTGTACAACAAGTTACCAGAGGTTGTTCAACGAGAAAAAGAGCGTAAACGACAAGCAGCAAATGAAACTAATAGAATTAAAGCACTGATATATAGAAAGGTAAGGCACTGGGGACAGTCACTTATAATGTTAAATTATATTATCTTCAAGTACGCGCTAACCCTCCAATCAGATTTGCAGAATGGAATGGTGATATAAACTTGCATGGCCTATATCACTACCTGCATCTTGTGTGTTCTATGTCACGCGCCAAGTTCGCTTGAAGATAAATACCTAACATGTATCACAAACGTGCCCGTGAAAATACACAAAAATATAGCGCGTCTGTGTCCCATATCCAACTCGGCTTTCGTCCTCGTTGGATATGGGACGCAGACGCGCTACATTTTCCGTATTCCACTCCCGATTGTGTGATAACTTATAGCATCAATAACTTGAGTTTATAAAGCTTATGGGAGATTGTGATCTTTCATTTACATACTAGCACTATTTTAGCACTTGAATGGTAGTATGAATGTCAGTGAAGCCAATAAGTAAATGATTGCATGAAAGATCGCAACTCAACATACATTGAAAACTTATCCGGCCTAGTATCATGATGTATTTCTGACTCAGGGCTGCTTTATGTTTTTGTTATATTAATATTAGTTTCATTTCTTTGGAATAAAAAGTACAATAATGCACATTAATAAGGTTGAAGACATTGAAAAATACAGCGAAGAGCAATTTAAATACAGTAAAGAAAAAGAAGCAGCTGGCACCCAAAGGATTGCCTAAAAAGAAACACAGTTCCTGTTGAGAGGCTCTCCTCTCCTACTTCTTAGGTTAACAGGTCTGGAGAAATATAGTTGTAATATTTCATTTCTCACTTAACTTCTTAATTGATTTACATAACAAGTTTGCCATGCCAGTCTTTAATGACACAACTATTTCGCCAAAATGAGTTGCAATCACGAACTGACTCTCAAAAACATCCTTGAAGAAAGTTTTCATATTTGTTTTTCTCTTCTTCTTTCTTCTATGCAGCAGTTGAGTGATCGATTAAAAAGCAAACCCTGGACAGGACCCTAGCATTGGGTAAATACATGCGTCGATGCAGTTTAATTCATTAATAAACCTTTATTTACCTCATTTATTGAAAGTGCCCAAGATGTTTAACTGAAATAACAGCAAATAACCATGTCAAAATTTCGTACTTTTTTGTTCTTGTGAGATCATCAATATTTATTATAATGAAGTAAAATGTGTGTAAATTTTCTTCTCACATTTTCCGTTTGTTTGGGGGTTTTGGTTCTTGGTGGGGGTGGGGGGGGGGGGGGGGGTTCGAAAATGGTACTGAGTGTGATACTGCTGTAGTAAAGGCTGTTTTTCAGCTGTTTAATGTTAAAATGTTAAAATACATAAATGGAAATGGTTACGGTATAGGGGCTAGAAGTCTTAACTTTCACTTTTTACCTACCATTATTTATCCTTTTTTATCCCATTGTAATTTGACTTCATGTCAAAGAGTGATTGTTAATATGGTCTTCACAAGCCTTGTTGATAACTAAAGCCAAGGCACAAGTGTGTTATGCACAAAGTGGAGATTTGCCCCAAAACGGGTCTTTTTTTAAACCTTGGGCTGCGATTCTGGCTTGGTCTCTGGGGTGGATTTCACAAAGGTAGTCCTAACTTAGGACTAGTCCTAGGCAATGCTAAGTTAGGACTAAGAGATGGGACTGGTCCTAAGTTACATGTAGGACCAGTAACTCTTAGTCCTAACTTAGGACCAGTCCTATCTCTTAGCATTGCCTAGGACTAGTCCTATTAAGTTAGGACTACCTTTGTGAAATCCACCCCAGGTCCTCGCTTGGGCTCCGATTCTGGCTTGGTCTCTGGTCCTGGACTGGGCTCTGGTTCCGGCTTGGTCTCTGGTCCTGGCTTGGGCTCCGGTTCAGGCTTGGTCTCTGGTCCTGGTTTGGGCTTTGGTTCCGGCTTGGTCTCTGGTCCTGGCTTGGGCTCCGATTCCCGCTTGGTCTCTGGTCCTGGCTTTGGCTCCGACTTCGGGCTCCGTTTCGGGCTTGGACTTCAGAATCAATTTTGGAGCAGTGTTTGTTTTGCATGATGTTTTGAACACTCGAATGTAGGCTGGAGACAGAGCCCTAAGCTGAGGTTTTGAAGAAGGCACAGGTTGACAAAAGATTACAGATATTTTCCTAGTCTCACTTGTTTCTCATATGTGGCCTTTATTCAGTTGAAGATCTTTCAAATCCATCTCCCTAAACACATGGCCTTCTATGAAACACATTAGCTATTTCAAAGACAGATAAGTACATTTATTTATATAATTGATATCCCTAACAAAATGAACATTCTGGGTGAATTTTATGACATCCTTTTGTTTTATAACAACACAGTAAAAACGTGGTCACTTTTGATGGTAACTTTTGATAGGTAAGGTATACCAAAACAGTGCATAGATATGTCAATTAGAACATTTGCTAAAAGAAACAAACATGTTTTATAGCAAAAACTAAAGAACAAATCAGCTCATTGACTTCAATATACTCATTTGTAGTAGTTAAATATTTGTCTAAGCGATCAACTTTGATTATTTCATGATGGTTCCCCTGTAACCATTTTTTTGAATCGGGAAAAAGAAAAGACGATTGTTTTGTGGAAAGGCTGAACAAGTATTTGAAGAATATACATATGAAATGGAGATCATATTTAAAAGAGTAACAAAAAATCTTGCATGAAATATGACTTTGTGCTTTTAGTACATATTATTAAAAATACTACCTTGTTGTAAATTGATTGAAAAATAATTAAAGACAAAAATAACTATGGCACAATTTTAAACTTCTATGAAACTTCACTCTTTGAATCTGCAGACACGATACAGAGTGTACGTCCCCAAGAGTAAAAAAGGAAAATTATGGCCAACCAATCCATAGTATGATCTTTATCGAACCTGGGGCAATAAGCTTTCCTCTGATCTCACATTCTTTTCTTCATCATACACCAACTTCCATTCTCCCTGAGTATGGTATGTAAAAGCCTTCTTGTAATAGTTTGGTGTGAAACATCATAGATCATGTAACCTTTGTTTAAAGGCAGTAGACACTATTGGTAAATTGTCAAAGACTAGCCTTCACAGTTGGTGTATCTCAACATATGCAAAAAATAACAAGCCTGTGAAAATTTGAGCTCAATCGGTCATCGAACTTGCGAGATAATAATGAGAGAACAAAACACCCTTGTCACATGAAGTTGTGTGCGTTTAGATGGTTGATATCGAGACCTCAAGTTCTAAATCTGAGGTGTCAAAAAAAAAATGGTCAAAAGTTACTTCTTTCTCAAAAACTATGGCACTTCAGAGGGAGCCGTTTCTCACAATGTTTTATACCATCAACCTGTCCCCATTACTCGTCACCAAGAAAGGTTTTATGTTAACAATTATTTTGAGTAATTACCAATAGTGTCCACTGCCTTTAACAAAAAGTGATCCTGTACATTCCAAGGCATTTCTTGGCAGGCAAGATACTGCACTGGTCAAAATGAGAAATTTCACATTTTAGTGTAAAATTTCTGCAGAAATTAAAAGACTTGTGAAAGTAACAGCTGTAAAAGTTGTGCAGTATTAAATAAGAAGTTGACAAAATTTACTAACAGAGCAATCTCAATAAAGTAGAGATTTTATGCCTTCTTCTATTGTGCAATTAAACAAATTGTGCCTGCTTGAAGTCCTAGGGTGGATTTCACAAAGAGTTCAGACTAGTCTTACATGTATCTCACTGCAGCCGGGCGAGAGCCCCGCAGCCCCCCTCGGCCCTACTTTAATAACGGACCGGGTCTTCACGCTAACGCTCGTGGGGGACGGAGCGCCGCTGGCCCCCACGAGCCACCTCTCCGACGAGTGCCTCCTGCTCTGCACTTTGCCGTGCACCCAGAACACCGTCTTTCCACCAAGTCGGGGCCCCGTGCCGGGGTACGATGAGTTATTCTCGGACATCCTTAGGACTAGCAATATGGGTTTTATACATCCTAGGACTAGTCCTAACTCCTTGTAAAATCGACCCTAGGGGGTAGACCCACAAAGATAGTTCTAACTCAGGACTAGTCTTGGGACTCTTTCGGGATAGGCTAGTCCTAAGTAACTCGTCCTAAATCACGATAAGACTAGTCTGTACTCTTTATGAAATCTACCCCTGGCTCTGTGGCTCCTTAGTAAACTTGTGATCTCACAGGTTACATTGCCGATTGGTAATTGATTTCAATTGCTGTCCCTAGGTTTTTACATGCCATTTTCGGAAGTCATTGATGCATGACCAGAGAAATGCACCCAAGATTTATAATGAACCTTATTTATAAAAAAATAAAAAACATAACAGTGGTCTTTAGGTAAGATTCGTGGTCATATTTTCCCTTTGTGGAGGGCACCCTGTATTAAGATCACCTAAGGATTGTCAACGTTAAAGTGTTCAGGAATCACACAAGAATTACGGCAAAAACTCAATGAATATTCTACAGAGGTGTTTTATTAAATGCATATGAAGTTTGAATATAAAATAGTGGGGTTGTTAACTCTTAATCTTGCCAATGGATCTGTAAAATGTATGAACTGTAAATTTATAGTAGTCAAATGCATTCTTGTCATGTTGTTTCTGTCAAAAAGTTCTAATGTACAAAATGTTGTGTAAATTGTGCAGAAAAATACTTTTGAATTTTATGATCCCTCTCCCCCTGCTTATTAAACATTTATATATTTTTGTTTGATTTGAAATTATGACCAAATTAAAAACATTCTAATGTCATTCAGATATCAATTTCCCCCTCCCCCAATCAAACATTCCAAAAGAGTCAACTCTGGACCAAACGTAGAATTTATGACTAATTAATAAACAAAAGTTATCTTTCCAAACATGTCAACATTGTCGAACAACACACACACATCAAATACAGAACAAATATTCTGAACATATCATAATATATACATATTAAGAACTTAATGTGAACTCTCAAAGAGAAAAAATAAGACCAGTTTTGGAAAAAAGTATTTCAGAAAAATATATTAACACATAGACATTTTGTAAAGTTATTTACATTTTTGTAAAATCATTTAAGTTCATTGACTGACTTATCATTTTTTAATAAGTATTTTGTCCTAGTTTTTCTGAGATTTGAAAATATGGAATTGTGTTATGATTAATCTGTACATATTGTGACAGGGTGTTTAGAGAACTGCATTGATTGTAAAATATTAGCAGGCTTTTCATTTGAAAGTAGCTGTAATGCAGGCCACATGCCAGTAGCTAAATTTAAAGTACTGCATTTAATGTATTCTGTATATATACTTTAAACAACAGCTGTGTTTTCAAAAATGTGTGTGCGTGTGTGTGCTCAAATAAAACATTGGGAGTATCAAAACAATAAGCATCTTTTGTGTTGTTTGTTCCCGAGTTTGTGATGTACCCGCTGTCAACGAATTGAAGTGTAGTACACATGTACATGTATTTAAAACCGCTGTGATAGCCATATAGACGATGTGACCTCTGACGTCACACGAAAACCATAACATGATTCGCGCGCATACCGCCGGGCAAAACCTTTGTGTTTTAGCAGCCAGCTAGAAAGTGTAGGCAATCTTAACATTGACTACGTGTCTTTTTGCCCGGCGAAACATGTTTTTTTGCAGCAGAGGGCGGTTTGAATGTAAACAGGTCACACCGTCTATACTGGACACTATTGGTAATTTCTCAAAATAATTGTTGTCATAAAAACTTACTTGGTAACGAGCAATGGAGAGCTGTTGATAGTATAAAACATTGTGAGAAACGACTCCCTCTGAACTAAGTTTTTGGGAAAGAGGTAATATCTAAATTTTTATTTTATCCAACACCAATATGTGATCCAAATGCTCGGTGCTTTTTGGGATAACAAAAAACCCAACTGGCATACTTCTTGGGTGGGACTCGAACCAACAACACTGTCATTCAAGTCCAGATGTGTTAACACTAGACCATCTACATGTACATGTAGTGCGCCCAGTGATAAGAAAATCTACATGTACATGTATCTAAGAACCACAACTATTTTTATCACTAACAAATAAGTATTTTCATCCCTGATGCATCTAGTTATACTGCTTTGAAACATTTCAAACTTTTAAAAAACATATTTACAAAAGGAGGTAACAAATAACCAGAAACATAAAATGGCTCCTAACCAACTACAACATGATATGTTTGAATGTATAGTGTCTTTATCCGTAGCTCGCTCCTTGCTCTTTGCCTAAACACAGAGGGCTAGTTTAGTTACGATGCCCCTATAATTTACATTAGATATCACTTCTTTTCAAGCTAAGTTTTCAAACCAACTTGCGTGTATGGATAAGCCATTTGCAAGTAAAATGTATGCGATAATGTCTGGTGTAATGACTTACTTAGTCACAAAATGGTAAACTAATTTGACGGTTGCTTTGTCGCACAGTTCAGGGCAAGCTTTTGCATAGTTATGTCAGAAATTATGACTCTGAAGACGAGCAGAGTACACTGTTGGAAACGTCGAGACCAAACCGGCTCTTTTCAGAGCCACCCCTCCTTCAAAAGAGATTTTACCCATGGTTGTACCCGCAAGTTTACTGTTAATATTTATATTTATAGTTGCTCTTAGTCTCCACACCATGCAAAGCTTCAAACACCATTTACCTATACACAACTCAGATAAATGAGTATGGCACTAGGCCTTCTGGAGGTTGATGAAACACAAGCGCTTTCCCCTCACTAGCAGAACTATCTTTAGTTATGTGGATTCCAATTTGAGTTTCCACTTGTGACCAATTAAATCACTGTATCACACATTATTCAAAATCTAACGCACCAATGGTTCATTGGGTGTGTTCGTTTAGCTTCCCTTGGTCGACCCGGTCTGCCCCTGGTGCATTCGAATAGCTTTGACGTCAATCCAGGGGCTCACCCGGGTCAGCCCCCAGTGCCCTGCTTGTGGAGTGGGTCACTTGGGGGTTGGCCCCAGGTACATGACGTCACTACAAGAGGGGTGAGTGGTCGTTCGTTTAGCTCTTGCCAAGGGCTCACCCGAGTGAGCACCGCAGGGTAGACCCAGGGAAGCTATGCACCCATTGAAACATGCTTGAGTATAGACCCCTAACATTATGACGTCACAAGCCCAAAACAGCCCTCTCACTGAGGTCAATGAAAAGTTATCATTGGCTGAGAGTGGTACTCTGCGCAAACTTGTGTGCACGCTTCCATTGTTTGACATTAAAGACACCAGCCAATGCAAGGGGTCCATTCTGAATAAGGCCTTGCATTGTGTTAAAGACACTGGACACTATTGGTAATTGCCAAAGACAAGTCTTCTCACTTGGTGTATCTCAACATATGCATAAAATAACACACCTGTGAAAATTTGAGCTCAATTGGTCATCGAAGTTGCGAGATAACTATGGAAGAAAAAACACCCTTGTCACACGAAGTTGTGTGCTTTCAGATGCTTGATTTCGAGACCTCAAATTCTAAACTTGAGGTCTCTAAATCAAATTCGTGGAAAATTACTTCTTTCTCGAAGACTACATCACTTCAGAGGGAGCCGTTTCTCACAATGTTTTATACTATTAACCTCTCCCCATTACTCATTACCAAGTAAGGTTTTATGCTTATAATTATTTTGAGCAATTACCAATAGTGTCCACTGCCTTTAATGAAGGTGCACATCTATTACATCCTCTGGTCAGGGCACTTCTATGAGGACAATTTAAAATTGTACTGGAACTTTGTAAAGGGCACTGCAGACAAAAGCACAGGGCACCACTGCAATGGACCCTTTCCATGTAATATGTAAATTGCACATAGCACGAGCGCACTTTCATTTTGGTTGGCAAAAATGAGGGAATATCGCACTGTTTTTGTACATGGCTAATGGCTGCATTGACGCAGGTGCGATTTGCACCTCTGTTTGTAGTGCACAACTCTATGGCGTGTTACCAATAGGGTCTGTGAGCATGCATCAATGTAATTAGCATGGGACGTAAAGCCGTTGGTCCCATGTGTTATGTAATGCATGTAAAAGGACCCAGTGCACTTATCAAAAAGAGAAGGGGTTCCCCGGTGTTCCTGGTTGTAGACCCTTCTAGGGGCTACATAACTGGGTCTCAGAATTCATCACTGCAATAACCTATCTTTCTGAAAGTTTGTATATACTCAGCGCCTTGAGTACCTTGTTTGGTAGATATGTATGTACATGTACATATGCGCTATATAAGACTTCTATATCATTATTATTATTATTATTTTTATTATTATTTCATTAAAAGGGTCCATTGCAGTGGGTTATTTCGATGGATGATTCAAATGAAAAGCTGTATTCCCAACTTATTTTTTCTTGCCGCCTTTTTTCTTCTTCTTGACCCTGATTGGTTCTTCTTCTTCCTCATCCTCGTCGTAGTCTGGCTGTGTCTTGGCACTCTTTATCCTCTGGGTTAGATCCTTAGATAACCTCTTCACATCAGATAAATCACCTCCACCCTCTGCCAAAAACAAAACCATCACAAATTATTGGAGGTTCTTTTAAAGGGGAGGTATGGACCATGTGAACTTTGTTTACCATTAGTGTGACCTTGTACATTCTTTAGGTGTTCTGGCAGGCAATATACTGCACAGGTCCATGGAAAAGTTGACATTTTGTGTCCTAATTTCCACATAAATCCAAGAATTATGAAAGTAAAAGCTGGACAAGTTTCGAGATGTGCCCTCTTTCATCATATCAAAAGGTGATAGGAATGAGACAGTGCAATCTCCATAAAATATAAGATTATATGTTTTCTTCATTAGGCTGTGTACAAATCGTGCCTGCAGGAAGTCCAGGCTCTGTGGCTCTTTTGTAAACATGTGATGTCACAGGTCACATCCTCTATAGGTTTGGTATCCATCTTCAACATTATTAATTAATTAGTTTTCAATCCCCAAGATTATAGACAGCAAAAAGGTCAAGAAATTTGAAATGCACAGTGGACGTCATTTCAGCAAGCAATTCTTTTGATACAGACATTGACCATTACTGTCAATGATATATTGCATATAACAACATATTTGCTTGCTGAAATGACACCCATGTATATTTCACCATCCAACGAAAAATTAAGCTCCAGTTCCCCATCTTGCGCTTTCGGTGCTCAGTAATCTTTGGGTTTCCCCAGTAGGACTACATTCCTCCCATCTCTAAACTTGAGATTTCTTCAACATCTTCAGGCCAAAAATATAACAAAAATATAAAAAGTAACAATAGTGTTTACTCTTAAAGGCACTGGACACCTTCGGTAATTGTCAAAGACCAGTCTTCTCACTTGGTGTATCTCAACATATGCATAAAATAACAAACCTGTGAAAATCGGATCTCAATTGGTCGTCGAAGTTGCAAGATAACTACAAAAGCAAAAACACCCTTGTCACACGAAGTTGTGCGCTTTCAGATGCTTGATTTCGAGACCTCAAAAATCTATTTCTGAGATCTTGAAATCAAATTCGTGGAAAAATACTTCTTTCTCAAAAACTACATGTAGGTCACTTCAGAGGGAGCCGTTTCTCACAATGTTTTATACTATCAACCTCCCATTACGTGTTACCCATTATTTTGAGTAACTACCAATAGTGTCCACTGCCTTTAATCTCAAGTACATACGTACCTGTAACAGCCGAGTTGACCATGTCTTTCAAATCTTCCTTGCTCATTTGACTGACGGCAGCAAGTTGACTCATGAAGTTCTTCTCTTGTTCCTAGCAGAGTAAATAAATATCAGGGTGTTAAATCCGCTGACTACAAATAAGAGCAAGTTCAAGTGTGCACAATGGTTAACTAAAGGTTGACCATTTTGACTCGAACCCAGGCTGGTCGACCATTGGTTGACTACTGTGGTCGACCATTTGGAACCAGCCTTGAGCCCATGGTTTCTTCACATGTTCCATTCTAACATGTGTTAAGCGCAGAGGGGAACCAGTGACACTTTAGCGAAAAGGCAGAAGGTTGGCTAGACTTCCAAATTGGTTGGTGGACTAAATGTGCGCACTTGAACTTGCTCTAAGTGAACCAGACTAAGATAATGCAAGTTTTCTCTGAAATCACGTTCTATTGTAATGTACAAATAGAGCCGCTTATGACCCGATTCCATTTCAAACAAATCATGTTTTTACACAGTCACCCTAAACTGCATACAGTTATAGACATATCACATGATCATCGAAGAATGAGAGGACCACAACCTCGTTCCCAGGGGCGATCGATCTCACCGCGCCATTTTTTCCCAGCATGCCTTGCTCGATCATAACCCCTGGAATTGGCAAATTTAAATGTGCTACATGCTAGCACATTTAAATGAGCCATGAATGAGCGTATATATTCAATCTCATCTATGCACGCATACATGTCTTTCCTCTTAAAGAATGTTTTTGTTTTTGTTAAAATTAAATAAAACATATTCGTGTCATAAAAAACGCGGGCGTAATCAACATGCTAATATCTTAAAACTACAGGCGCACGCACTTGACATCTAATGCATAACCAATTTCCTGAGCCAATCAGCGTTGTTTCCCAGTACATCCCTCCCAGGGGTTAGTGACGAGAGGTATCGATACAGCGCGCTGCCCATGGTAGCGATGCTTTTGTGCATTACCATACTTGGTAGAGTGGATCTGTCAGGGGCCTAATTAAAATGGCCCAGATTCTAGCACATTTTTATTAACCAGTTGCAGAGCGACAAATTGTTCAGTATTTTCTTAACTTGCTTAATATTTTTAACCTCTGTGAAGTGCCTCGGGACCATTTTGGGGTTAAGGGCGCTATATAAAAGCGTGTTTGTTCTTTTTATTATTATAAGATTATGCTTGGAAAAATGGCGCAGCGCAATCGATCTCACCTGAGAACGAGGAATTGCTGTCTGCCCTTGGGAGTCACGTGCATGTAAAGATATGGTGCATGTCTATTAATGCGCACATTGCTTTAAAAATGTATTCATATTGCACAGTAACACACTGCCAATGTGACTCCCTTAAAGGTGCAACCAAGATTCATCATGAGTGATAACGCCAGGTGAATTTGGTCAATACTCAACGCTCATTCTCATACCTCAAGTTCTTGGACCATAGCTCGTTCCAGTTCCTGATTGAGTTCTTCTTTCTGCTCAGCTAGCTCTCGTTTCATCTCTAGTTCTAGCTTACTGATAGCTTGCTTGTGTCTGGTTGTCAGAAGCATCTGATTCATGATACTCAGTGCAGACCTGTGAAGATGGTTTCAAGACAAAGCGTTGGTTGAAATTAACAGACGTCTATTCCAAAGTAAATTAATATTGGTACTTGAGATAAAATGAGTCGGGCTCTGTAAATTTGAGTCACAGGGGTGGGGGGGGGAGGGGGGCACAATAAACTTTTAAAGACTCAATTGGTCATCTAACTTGCAAGAGAATAATGATAAAAAACCACCCTTGTAGCACACATAATTTGTGTGCTTGCAGATGCGTAAAAAAAGGCTACTAATATCTTGAGTGAGAATTACCTCTTTCTCAAAAAACTACTTCAGAGGGAGCCATTTGTCACAGTTGTTCTATACTGCCAACAACACCTCTCAATTGCTCATTACCAAGTACAAAGTTTTTATGCTAACAATGATTTTGAATAATTACCAATAGTGTCCAGTGCCTTTCACAGCAAAATTCCTACATTATTGTCTTTCCACCCCAGAAGCTTTCCACGTCTTATGTTTTTAGATGGGTGTATTTCAATAGAGAGGGAAACTTACTGTGCTACTCTGAAGATGTGCGCAATCATCATGCAGTTGGTGTTATATGAGATGAGATGGTGCATAAACAAACCACGTGCAACAACACAAAGAAAAGGGTGAACAAATAGATGTGGTTAAAATCATGCAAACATAGCAAGAAACTATTTGGCTATATTTTACTAACTATTTTAGGGTCATGTCAGACGAGGCAATTTACAGCCAACCAGTTCCAGGCAATCTCCAAGATGAGAGTCTATTCACATTTGAATGTTCTCATAATTATATTGGGAATCGTAAGACATTGTAATGACAAAGCCATTGTAATGACAAATGACAAAGCCGATATAAACTGTTGCCCAGGTTGTATACTCCCAAGGGAGCTGAGAAACATTAAACAAGGATATTACTGGCCCTTTGACCAGGGGTGGATTTCACTAAGAGTTAGGACTAGTCTTATCTCGAGTTAGGACCAGTTACACATCCTAACTTTAGGACTATCCATGCAATTTGTATAGCTCGTACCCTAACTCTTTGTGAAATCGACCCCAGGGCACTAATGTAAAGCGCATTGATACAGTTATTGTGAAATGCGCTATATAAGAATTTGTTATTATTATTTATTATTTATTGTTTGAAAAATACCGAAGTGGTCAAGAAGGAGCATGCACTTAAGCTGGTTGCCTCCAAGTTGCCTTGTGACGTCACATGCACGCCTACTGAAAGTGTTGGCCCAGAAAAATATATACAATCATGTAGTTTTTTAAGCTCACTTACGCTGATTGCCTTCTGGTAATTTCTTTCTTCTCTTCTTCAAGCTGAGAGACGAAAGTCCTGGAAGAATAAACATCAACATGTTTAAATATTGGAAGATAAATCAAAACAATTCTTAAATTGAAACTGATGAATGAAATATAACGGCAGCATTCCGAGTAAAAAAATACAGAAAAAGCAGAGACATGTTTATTTTCCAAAGGGAGGTGTTGAAAGTCACTTTAAAAAGTGTTTTTTATTTCTTTTAGCCATGTCTTTTTCAATAAAATTAAAATGTGTGACAAGATGGTGAACTCTCACCTCCCAACTGAATCATTGATGGTAAAATTTGAAAAGTGTCACCTTCAACTTTGGACACATTTGTGATGACTTATGTAAAAAAGGAATAAATATTATTAGCTAAAACTTGATTCATGTATATCCGGGCAGATGATGAATTGACTTTGGCCGCAAGTTATTTGTTGCAAATAAGTTTTGGTGGCCAATCGAATACCAAGCTTCATGACTACTAGTTCAAGCTCACTGGTACTTGGCCATGTTATTTGATTTTTAGTTTGTTTTATGAAATATCGCGTAATATCATGAGGACACGGACGGCCACCCTGAGGTGAGGGCTACACATTAAAAGATTTGAGCCACCGACCCAAATCAACTGCCACCAGGGGCACTTTGCCACCTACTCCTGGGGCTGAAACAGGGTCACCCCCGCGCCGGATGTCTTCAAAGTCTGTAAGGACATAGGCATGGGTATCATCATTATGGTTTATAGATGCAGGAAAATTTATATCTCACTTTTCTTTGAGTAGTTTCTTGGCTTCATATTTGTCTTGCAACACTCTTGCCTGACGCTGTCGAGCTTCTTGTAACTTCTCCTGTACCTCATCTATCTCTCTCAGATGTTTCTTAATGATACGGTCTGTTTGGTGCTCCGAGACGGCTTGGTTTGTTGACACTGAATCCACAATTTGCTCCTGATAAATATACGATAATAGGGAGCTTGAATCTAAGGGACCGATTTGTGAAGCCACTTAAGCAGAATAAATAGCTGAAGAGGATCACAGCATACTAATCGAAACGTTGACAGAGTCTTCTCAGAAACAACTCGACTCAAAAGAGATTTACACATGGTGCTTACCACAAACCTCAACTTACACCAAAGTTATGCTTAACAAAATAAGCTTACCAGCCAAGATGCCATGTCACATGTACAATCTGTGACTGGTTTCCTGCTTATTTTGTTACAGCATTCGAGCAAATACAAAATGTTCACCTGAATAAAGCCATTTGTTCTGCTTTGTCTCATAATTCTTTAGCTCATGAAACGTGGATAAGTATTACGTGTGCCAATATATAATAATTTTTTTTTTGATATTTCAACTTTAAAAAAAAAATCTTTTTTATTTTACCCCTATTTGCCTTTTTTGACTTGTTTCTTCATACTGATAATTCCAACAAACAACTCATTTGCATGTAGCTTGATCCCATCACATTTGTATATGATCTTACCTGCAGTTCCTTGATAGCTTTATCCTGTTTCTTAATGATGTTTTTCCTCCTGGCCTGTCCGACTTGGAGCTTGCCAATGAGGACACCAAGCTGAGCATCTTGAGCTTTCAGAGCTTCCTTTATCTCTAGAGCTAGACGGGATCGCAGATCTGACTTAGCCTGCTCAATGGATTTCATTTCGGTGGCTACTTCCTGGGCCTAAAATACACAGAAACAAAGATGGTTCCTTTTCACTATTGTTAAGCATCTTGTAAAGCATTACATTGTGCTATCAGAATTAGATCTCATAATAATCAAACGTAGTCCCACATCTGGAAGGAAAACACTGTATGTTACAGCACCAGGAGCGTCACTGGGTGACGGGACATAATAATAATAATAATAATATTTAAAATTTATATTGCGCCCCTTACATACAAAATGATCAGAGGCGCAGAACAGAGTGGAAGAAAAAGACAAAGAAAAAAGACTGGTCACCAGGCCAGTGCCCAAACAAAAGTATATGGATATGTCTGTCCTGCCAACAGAGAATTAATTACTAATTACATAGGCCTATCTCTGCTGGCATTGTTAATGTTTTGACCTTTTCAGGAGACAGACGCCTCTAACCCTAACTATGCTAAAATTCTAAACTAACTGGCAAGGTGACCATAGAAGAAGACATGTGCGCTATATAAGGAGCCACAATTATTATTATTATTATTATTATTATTATTATTATTATTATTATTATTATGTACACAAACAAACTTTTAACCATTTTAGAGTCTACTGCATCCTTGTACTCACGTGTTGTTCTTTAAGACGTGAAGCTTGTTTCTCAGACCCGGCTGATTCCAGCTCTTCCTCCTGTTTTTTCTTCAGGGCTTCCAGGCGCTCTCTTCGATGAGCCAACTTGGCTTCAAAACTTCAAACGAAAATCAAGAAAATTCTTTATTACAGGGTAACAAAAAAAGACGACAATTTTTCACCCCACAAAATTACAATTCTAATAAGGAAATCTCTTCCCTGGAATGCAGCTCGTTTTCAACACTGTGTTTTTGTACATCTTGTAAAATTCAGGCAAAACTGTGGGACGACTATATTGTATGTTATTTTGTTGTACATATTGCAGTTCAACTTAATTCGTAAAGGGAACATTAGTTTGATTAAAAGTTATTAAAAGTCCAGATACTTACAGCTTCTGATGTTTCATTTTAGTCATCTGTAACTGGTTGTTGACTGTTATGGTGTTCTGCTCATGTTGAAGCAAAATTTGTCTCCGTGCTCTGAAAACAAAACCAATTAAATACAAAAACTATCAACATATGGGTATGTATTCTCCTGAAGACGATCAGAGCATACTGATCGAAACAAGAAGATCTGAAACATGTTTACCTGGAATCAACCATGACCAGTACAGCATCTGTTTAACCCTTTGGAGCCCATAGTGGCTGCAGGCTGTTTGTACCGAAATGCCTAGACCGGTCGTAAATGGCCGCAGTATTTGAATTTTTTTTGCAGAAACAATGGGATCAAAGAAAATATTTTGGACTAAATTGACATTTTCCAATGTAAACATGCAGAATCTATAACTCAAAAACAAAACCATGTATTTCTGTTTCTTATCCATTTTCCTGACATTTTACCTCAAAATAGCGGTAAAAAGAAATCACAAGAATAACAATGTCTGTGCACAATTGGTAATGATTATCCAGAAATTAATAATTGACAAACACAATGGCTCAATTTGTCCAAGTATAAGCACTGTAGCAAGTGTCCTATTTCTAGTTTTACTGTTGTGGAACAGAGTCTTACTCTTCATCTAAGCCACTCTGAGTATCTAGTAGCCGGCTAACAGTCTTAGCCTGTTGCTCGGCTAGCTGCTTCTCCTCAGCCTCCTCTCGCTGTTTCTGCTCTTCCCATAATGCTTTGCGTTGCGCAAGCCGTTCCCGCATCTCGCCTTGCTGCTCTTGCTTCAATTCGTCTTGCTTCTCTGATATAGGGAAAAGTTTAAGCGTGTTAACGAAATTATCAAGTTACAGCCTAAAGGGTTTTGATACTGTGAAATTGTTTTACTCGAGCATCACTGAGCGACAGATATGAGCACTATATAAGAAGGGACTATTATAACTTTTTTTTTTATTAAAGAAATACTTACCTTCAAATGCTTTGACATTAGCTGAATGTCTCCTCATAATCTTGTTGGCTTCTTTTTCCGATAATCTTGCCCTCTCAGCCATGATCTCAAACAACGATTCCTCTTGTTTGGTAATAGACTCCTGGCGGCTTTGCTCCAATTGCTATGATCGCCAAATTATAAAGAATTAATGATTATAAGTAAGGTTTGCAGTGACACCATGTAAAAATGTATTTTGTGAAAAGTGGTGGCTCTGAGAAGAGCCGGTTGTTCTGCTCATCGTTTTCAGTGTGCTCTGACCCTCTTCTAGAGAATAAATACTTCTTTAAAAACCTTTAGACATGTTATACGCCACTCATTTCTGTATAATCGCCACCATATGCCCAGATATTGATTCTTGTTGTTTTTTTGGTCCCTGTTATTTCCAGGACAAATGTCAGGAAAATCGGCACAATATTTAAGTACCTCCATCACGGTAAAGGTTCGAAGTCACAAAGAAAACACATAAGTAGAAATGGAAGGAGGGAATTGAAACAATATATTTACCTGTCTAAGTGTCAGCATATCCTCTGCTTCCCGATGGTCCAACTCCTCTAAGAGACTATTCCGCTTGTCTCGATGCTGCTCCAGAAGATTATGATGTGCCTGAAGACAAAATAAGAAATTGCTTTCAAAGCATATTCTGGGAATAAAATCAGTACATGTCCTCCTTTACATGCATTTATTAACCACTTCATTTGGGCCAACGTGTGTATTCGCCAAATGTCTGGAATGGCTTATGGAAGTGGATGGTTTATTCCGGCCTAAACAACTTCAGAGAGCCCTCTTTGTTGCCAACCAGACATCTGACGGAAATAACCACCCAGACTTTCCATCGAGTAGCGTGCACAGGCATGTACATGTACCTATTGTAGTATGCTTTGTTTTACTTGTACAAAGAAGGACCAAAGTAGCTCTGATTTAATCAACCAATTGCCAATGCACAGTCTAAACATTGGGCAAGTTTAAAGGGCATAATAATAAGAATATCAAAGTTTGTTCATCTTCCAAACAAGGTACTCAAGGCACTGAGTATATACAAACTTTCAGAAACATAGGTAATTGCAGTGATGAATTCTGAGACCCAATTAGTTAGCACCTTATAAGGGTTTACAAGGTGCTACGGCGCATACAGCAGCCACAGCCAGGAACACCGGGCCGAACCCCTTCTCTTTTCGATAAGTGCACTGGGTCCTTTTACATGCCTTATTACACAACACATGGGATCAATGGCTTTATGCCCCATCCGAAGGACGAAGCAATGGTTAAGTGTCTTGCTTAAGGACACAAGTGTCACGGCTGGGGGATTCGAACCCACACTCTGCTGATCAGAAACACCAGAGTTTGAATTCGGTGCTCTTAACCGCTCGATCACGTCACTTCCATGACACTGGCATTGTATACTGCTAGGGTTAAGCATGAGTTCCATGCAATAAATCATTATACCTGTACAAAGTCCGTTATATTAACAGCCTTAGAGGCAGCCACTTTAAGCTCTTCCATCTCCTCTTCTTGTCCTTTCTCCTGCTTCCGAAGTTTCTTCTCACGGAATTTACGCAACTTCTCACCCAGTTGGAGACTCTGACTAATTACGTCTATAAAAAAAAGACACATCCAAAACTTTATTTCAACTGAATGTGTGCAGAGGTATTTAAACTTGCAGGCATACAATCATGCTCAGAATCCAATAATGTGGCTGATGTTGGGTAACTGTAGACTGAGGACTACTCTAGTAAACTGGTAATGCTTTACATGGCATCAGGCATACCACTATTATCAGAGTTGAGAGTTTGGGTGTTGAGTTAGAATACATGGTTTTGATTTTTTTTGGGTTAAAGGAACACGTTGTCTTGGATCGGTCGAGTTGGTCTTTGAAAAGCGTTTGTATTACCGTTTGTTATAAAATGCATATGGTTAGAAAGATGTCTTAAAGGTAGAATACAATGATCCACACAGATATGCCTCGGAATTGCGTGGTCTTCCTTTTAAAATTTGACTCCCATAAACGGCTGACCGTGTTTGTCAACGAGGTAAAAGGAAAACCACACAATTTTGAGTGATACTTGTGTGGATCATTATATTCTACTTTTAAAATATATCTCTAATCATATGCATTTTATAACAAATGGTTACAAACGCTTCTCAAAGACCAACTCGACCGATCCAAGGCAACGTGTTCCTTTAAGTGTTGAAGAATCTTAGTATAAGTTAAATAAGGGAGTTACAACTATTCTTCAGGACGTATAGTTTCTGCACTTTAATTGTTTTTATTCTTTCTATTCCGGGGTGGATTTCACAAAGAGTTAAAGACAAGTCTTATCTCAAGTTAGGACAAGTTACTCATCCTAACTTAGAACTAGTCTTAAAGGCAGTGGACACTATTGGTAATTACTCAAAATAATTATTAGCATAAAACCTTACTTGGCAACGAGTAATAGGGAGAGGTTGATAGTATAAAACATGTGAAAAACGGCTCCCTCCAAAGTGATGTAGTTTTCGAGAAAGAAGTAATTTTCCACAAATTTGATTTCGAGACCTCAGATTTAGAATTGAGGTCTCGAAATCAAGCATCTGAAAGCACACAACTTCGTGTGACAGGGGTGTTTTTTTCTTTCATTATTATCTCGCAACTTTGACGACCAATTGAGCGCAAATTTTCACAGGTTTGTTATTTTATGCATATGTTGAGATACACCAAGTGAGAAGACTGGTCTTTGGCAATTACCAATAGTGTCCAGTGTCATTAAGTTTTTAATATCCCCTATAGGACTAGTCCTAATAGGACGAGTCCTAACTCTTTGTGAAATCGACGCCTGGGTTTATACGTGAATGAGGTCTTTTCTTTACCTGCTTGATGATTCTCTTGTATCTGGGCCAAGTCTGCTTCATACTGTTTCATTATACTGAAGAAAAAAAGTAAATATTGATTTATCAATTAATAATTTGTAGCGTTCAATTTAACTGTTGAGATATTACAATACAGAATTTGAGATCGATTTTAAACACTTTATTTCAACATAGTTTATGGCTATACAAATTATTGATGTAAGGATATTCTTTATATCCCCTATGCAAATTGAACATCCATTATGTTGTTGCGGTAGCCGCTGCTAAAACGTAGAATTCAATCGAACTGCCTCTAGCTGCCGGGCAACCTCGGTAGTCTAGTTGGTAAGACACTGCTCTAGAATAATATAAATATAGAATAAGTAATATGCCTGTGATTTTGTTCACAGGACTCAGGAAAGTATACATTGGTATAAGGGTAGAAACCAAAATTATTATACAAACTATTTCACATTAGTTACCTATCTCTCTGCTCCTCCAATAGCTGTTGATCATCAATCAATCCATCCATGACAGTTTGTACATCAGATACACGGGTCTGGATCCCTGTCTCTTCCCTTGTCTTTATTCCATTATACTGCAGGGCCAGCGCCCTACGACGTTCGAGCCTCTGCTGCAAGATCTAGAGGAGCAAAACATAATAAACAATTATTAATTTTTGCTTTTTACCCATATACACCGATGTGTGTAGCACTGTATACTCAGTACTTTCCCGAGTCCTGTGAAAAAAATCACAGGCATTTTACTCGGGTGGGATTCGAACCCACGACCTTTGCAATTCTAGAGCAGTGTCATACCAACTAGACCACCGAGATTGCCCGGTAGCTAGAGGCAGTTCGAATCAGTACCCGCTGCTAAAACATAGGATTCGAACTGCCTCTAGCTACCGGGCAATCTCGGTGGTCTAGTTGGTATGACACTGCTCTAGAATTGCAAAGGTCGTGGGTTCGAATCCCACCCGAGTAAAATGCCTGTGATTTTTTTTTTTCACAGGACTCGGGAAAGTACTGAGTATACAGTGCTACACACATCGGTGTATATGGGTAAAGAAAGCAAAAATTAATATTCTTTATCCCCGATGCAAATTTAACATCTATTAAATAATAAACAATTACATGTACATCAAGAATCTCTCTCTCTCTCTATTGACCCAATTCACCTGACGTCATCATCAGAATAGTCTTGGATGCGCCATACATGTACAGGCATGCAACTGCTAATTGAATTTTTTTTTGTTTTTAAGGCACAACACAAGCGCAGAGCGAGGCAGCCAAAACGCCATGGGACATGAGACCCATAATGGTACCCTAGAAAATGTTGAGGTGTATTATGCTCTAAGGTGCATTGTTAGCATGTACATAAACTATATTTTAAACTATTGTAGTTGCACATTGTTATTGCCAGGCATATACTAGGCTTAAAAACGCGGAATTCCGCGGAAACGCGGATGAGTTGTATGCCTGGCCATATAGACCTTATGCATTGATGTCATCCAGCCACCACTATAGAGGTAAAACGGTGACGAAACAATCGTTTTGGGTGTCAACTCTCTTTTGTGCATGTTTGTCTACGATTTTGACACCCAAAGTGACACCAAGGCCCAATTTCATAGAGCTGCTAAGCACAAAAATTTGCTTAGCATGAAATTTCTTCCTTGATAAAAACAGGATTAACGACCAAATTTTCGTTTCTTGCATATTGCTTGTGACTGGTATTCAGCTGTTGTTTGCTTATCCTGAAAATCACGTGGAAATTTGGTTGGTAATCCTGTTTTTGTCAAGGAAGAAATGTCCTGCTAAGCAAACTCCTGTGCTTACTAGCTCTATGAAATTGGGCCCAGAGGCACATGTGAGTACGCTGCGCATATTGCAAGGGGTCTATGGAGCCTTGTGAAATAATCCTCCGTCTATCATCCGACGCTGATTCCAACTTACTGCTGCTTGTCTGGCTGCTTCTTCTCCAATCATTCTCTCCGCTTCCGCCATATTCTCACTCAACTTTTCAAATAAAGCATCAATCTGCAAAACAAAATTCAATGAGTTTATTGATCAAGAATGGTCACCTTTTTTCGTTTTTTGGAAAAAAAAAGAAACGTACATTTCTTAAATAAACCAGGTTGCCTCCAGGGCAATAATGGCTGCCTTTTCACACTGATCGTTTTACCCCTGGTCTGCACTCTGTCTCCCCTGGCAAATGGGCATGTACCCTGGGAATAGCCAACCCTGCTCCGGAATAGGGGGTAAGCGGTAATACCCTGGGGCAATCTTGAAACATACAACCAGAACCCTGTGGAATAGGGAACCAGTGTGAACGTGCACCAGGGTAACCACGGGGTAAAAAAAGGCCCAAAGGTCTCCCCAGGACTGTTTTCCACAGGGATAAGAATTATAGTGTGATAAGGGCTTAAACAACCATTAAGGTTAGGGGCGACTCTAGGTCGACCCAAATACTTTCTTGTTTCAGACAGGCGGACTCTACATTGGCTCAGCTCATGACAACTTTGACGTCTGACACCACATGAACAAAGGCGCTCCACAGTCGTTCCGATTGACTGCAACAGTCGATCTATCAACTTCTAGCGCATTCAGTCGCTCCTACATGTATTACTGTTTCATACGTCGACTTGTTCATGTACCTAATTCAGAATTTGGTTCAGCGCGACTCTGGAGCACCCGTCTGAAAGGGGTGTAAGATAGCTTCGCGATGCAGTGGTCCGAAAGACCAACTGGATGAACGGAATAATTTGAAAAGTTATCTACCTCTTCCTCGCTGAGTTCAGTCTCCTTTGCCAGATCCTCCCTGATCTTTAGTTGATTCTCTTGGATAACATTTCCCTGTAGACATAAACGCACAAGTTATAACAAATCATGGATTACAAAGCGTGGAAGACCGGGTACACACCAAAAAAAACTAATGATTAAACAAACTTACCTAGCACAGCAGCTATTGATATATGTAGACTGTTTCCTTTATAAGGACTTGTGTTTTTAGAGAAAGGGACTCAACAAAATTTCAATCGGAGAAATGTTTATGCATAAAACGATTCTCAGATTGTAAATAAAACAAAATAAATAAAATTCTGCGTGGACATAACCGCTTCAGATTTTCACAACTTATTATTATTATTATTATTGGTTTATTAAAAAACAATAAAACTTGGCAGCCAGAGGCTGAATTGCATTTAAAATTACAGGGCATAAGAAAATATATATATACTTTTTTTAAAATTACAGAAAAACATTACAAAATATATTTTTATTTATTTAAAGGGTCTATGTAACTTTTGTAGGACAAAAAAACACAATGTCCACAGATTTACACTAAACTTACACAGTTTGAAGATAATGATATTAGAAAGCTTCCCTGAAAATATTACATGAAAATAATTTTCGTCTCATGAGACGAAAACTATTTTAATAATTTACAAACGTACTTCATGACATTGTTTTACTCATTTCTCAAAAACTACAGCATCTCAGTAAGTAATATTTTAAGGGAAGCTTTCCACTGTCATTATCTTCAAACCCTGTAAGTTTAATGTAAATCTATGGACATTTTGAAAAAGTACCCAAATCTTTTAAGTACAATTACAAAATACAAGATATACAAAGACTAAAATGCAAAAATACTTTCCACTAGGGAGGCATAACACACTTCTTGCTACAAGCTCTGTTAAGTGCTACTTATTGCGAGTTACGCAGCATGCCTGGGTCACCAGTCACCTGTTATGACCTAAAACCGAATGTGGTTGTTTTTATTCTGTCCAAATGGGCTAAAAGATAAAACCCAAAGTGGTTTTAAAGTGTTAAACCAACTTTTACCAACCAGTTTCGATTTTAACTTGGTTCGGTCATGTTTTAAGAGCATTCAGACACACACAATTAAAACCGAATGAGTTAAAACTACTTAAAACTACTGTTTTGAACGACCTCATAGTTAATTCTTTAAACAGCTACCTGAGCGGAATGTTTTCAACGGAAATGGTATTTTAACTTGTTTATAATGCACTTGTAAACCATTTTAATGTAATTTTGATATGTGTACACTTCTGAATTTTTCGTAATTATCAATTAAAAAATCAGGCCCCAACCTAAAGGTTTTAAAAAACTAAAAACACTTCTGCCGTTGACGGCGCACATCAAAGGACAATGCCGCTGACGTCATGTCTGGGAGTTTGCTTTGTTATACCTCCACGATGCAACAAAGCGGCTTTACAAATTGGAGCTCCCACTTATGACATTTTGAGATTGATTACCTAACGGGGCTTTTCGCAAATCTCTCAGACAAGTGCTGGATAAGGTCATTCGAAATTATTGTGTTTTTTACACAATTGAAATCCATTTATAATCGTATGACTCGATTTCGTTATTCATTGAAAACATTTTAAGTGAAATTCAGCAAAGTTCACGACTTGACATTATCGTTCAAGCAGGTCTTCAACAATATGTTAACCATTTAGTAAACAGAGAAAAATATGCTGAACAATAAAACAATGTGATAAAAGAGTTCATGAATGTTTTACAACGCTCACCATCCTACGGCTGAATGCTGGTCTAGTCTTCTCTAAAGCCTCCTCCATAGACAGTGGGTCCTTAGCTATGTCTGATCCCTGCCTCATTTCATCCTCTACTGCAGCTTGTTCTGATGCAATAGCCTGCATAGAGTTCTCTACAGACTAAAACATTCAAAAGAGAAATCGGTTAACAGGAATTGGTAAACACTTTGGTAATCACTTTACAAAATTAACGGCAATTAAAACTTTTGGTTAGAGAAGCCAACAGCAGCTTTTGATAGTATGCAGTATTTTGAGAAGCGTTTCACTTCGAAGAAATGTGATTATGTAAAAGCAGTTTTTATTCCCCAGATATTAAATCTGAGAAGCTTTACAATTTATGGCAAACCCAGAGACAATACGCCTTCTCTAATACAACTATGGTATCATCTTGTTCCCGCAGACCCAACCATAATTCATTAAATGGGATGCAAATTGGCGTCATCGACCGCCATATTTGATGAACTGGCACGCGTTAAGAGCTACCATTGGCTGAGAGTCTCTTGTTAATACATCAAAGATGGCGGTCAATTACTCAAATTATATTGCAACACATCTATACAGACTGGGTTGAGTGTAATAGAAATATATTTTTCTTGTTACCTACCTGGGTGTATTTGTCAATAAATTGATCAGCATATTCCTCATCTAATCTCTCCTTAGCAACAAACTTGCACAGAATAATCTTTAACAATTGCAGAAACACCTGGGAAAAAAAGAGTAACAAATTAATTAATACTCGGAATAAATTTGCGGGGAACCAGCAATGCAAAGGTTGTGGGTTCGAATGCTTGGTGGTTTAGTGGTCCAAGTGTTAGCCAGAGGGGTGTCTGGGTGTCCTTGGAACACCCTGTTTCAAATTTGAACACCCTGTTTTATCTGTCAATATTACATGTAAAAGTATTGTAAGTGAACAGTTTGAACACCCAGATTCTAAATTTCCTGCAAATTTGGACACCCTATTACAAAATCCTGGCTAAAACGTTGCTCTAGGAACATGAGGAATGCAAAGGTTGTGGGTTCAAATGATTGCTACCGGGCAATCTCGGTAGTCTAGTTGGTAAGACACTGCTCTAGAATTGCAAGGGTCGTGGGTTCGAATCCCACCCGAGTTATATGCCTATGATATTTTTTTCACAGGACTCGGGAAAGTACCGAGTATACAGTGCTTATTAATATTCTTTATCCTGATGCAAATTTAACATCTATTATATATGGTTCAAATGTTAATCTTACTGATGTTTTCTCCTGAAGAAGCTGATCTTCAAGCTTCTGTGTCTCTCTGAAATCCTGTAAACTCAGCTCTGTCTGCATCTTAGACCTAAAAATTATTATTAAATAAATCTCATATATCAGAAGTACTGTAGATACAATGTATGCAGTGAATAGGCCTGGCATAGTTTTACTACAGAAGAAATCTTTTAAAAATGCTATTGATATCAAAACGGACAATTCTTAACTCAAGTTTGAAATTTCTAAGGGTATGAAAGAGTGGGTCAAGGTCTTAAGTGCTTGTTTAGGACCAGCTGGGTCATGGCTGTGTGATTAACAGACTGATATCAGGTCCTTTATCATACAGCCATGATCTATCACAGTCAAAAGCCCCTATTATCATCATTATCCTTTGGCTGAAGAGCATGCAGGCATCTACAAAAATTCCTAAATACTGTCATCTTGGGCAAGTGTTGCAATTTGGTCTGATCACAGCATGCATAAAATCTCTCTGTACGTTTGTTGTTAATATGTTTAAGCGCTAAGAGGCTATTTGCAATCAGGCTATAGACGATGTGACCTATGTTTACATTCAAACCGCCCTCTGTTGACAAAAAACTGTATACACCATGTTTCGCCGGGCAAAAAGACGCCTAGTCATGGTAAGATTGCGTACACTTTCTAGATGGCTTCCAAAACTCAAAGGTTTTGCCTGACGGTATGCGCGCGAATCATGTTATGTTTTTCGATTGACGTCAGAGGTCACATCATTGTTACAATTATGTCTATTATTTATGTATTATTTTTAATTGTACTATTTTTCTGAAGAATAAAACTTACCCTGAGGGTTTAGTGAGAGCAGAGATGAGAAATGAATTCAAGTCTTTCTCTTCTTGTTTCTCTGCATCATAGCTCTCGATAGTCACTTGGCTATCGACAGCTCTTCCACTCACGCTGCTGGACTTCCGTTTCTGTCCGCTAGACGAGGGTGACTCCTCGTTCACATGGTAAATGTCCGTCAATGGAACCTTCCAAACAAACAGTAGTAAAAGTGTAATATGTAAAACTTGATCACAACACCAGGCCCCAATTTCATGGCTTTGCTTACCGTAAGCAAAGAATCGACGCTTACGGAAGCAGGGAATTCTGTGCTTCTGGCAAGCGTATTTCACGGGTTAGCTGCAAATTTTTGCTTCTGCACTCCCTGCTGCTAGGCATTCTATGCTTACAAGGCTAGCAAATTCGGCGCTTGCAAGTAATTTGGGAATCGTTCTCGTAACCGAGAATTCGGCGGTAAGCAGAGCCATGAAACTGGGCCCAGGGCATGAATATACCCACTAATGATGAATTACATAAAGTGCTTACACTGCCAACAACTGTTTTGTTAGCAAAAACCAGTTCTGTAATGTTCCTTTAAAGCAAGACGATAAAAGTGGCAGTCCTCAAGTCGACAGTAAAACTACTTTGTATAAATCTGTAACTTACTTCATCAGCCGGTAGATATGAGACTCGTTTCTCATACATTCCACTGTTAGTCCAATCATGTTTCTCTGCCTTCTGGATCTGATAAATTGTGAAAAGGATAAAATGTAGAAAATAGGGTCAATGGCGTTTCTAATTCATTTTAACTAATTACAAGTTGAACAAAGAAAAATAGAATAGAATGGGACTTGGACCCGAGACATACGAATTAAGGTAACAAATAACTTAGTTCGGGTGCTAGACAGAAGCTTTTAAAACTGTGGGCCTTTCTATCGTGCATTCAGGGATCACACCCATGATTACGATACAACTCGGGAAGCAACCTTGAGGATTTAACTTTTTGTTTCAAATATCAGGTGATATTAAAAATCACAAGGGAAATTGATTGGCTAAATAATTATTTAAAAAAAAATTAACAAAGAAAATTTACTAGTGCCTGGCACTACTTTTCCCACAGCAACAAGTAAAAATCTGTCCATTATCTAATTATTTTTAGCTTTTAAAGGCATTGACAGAAATTATATCAAACATTGCTATTGATTGATTTCTTTACAAGTAGCATGTGAATTTGAAAGATAAAACCTGAACAAAAACAGTTGTGAAGTTTGTAACCCTTAAAAAGTATTTTTGAGTTCATTTTTTGATGATGGCCCATTGAAAATCACCAGGAGGTGACTCAAATTAAGTTATTGTAATTCTTATCAGTATTTTATCATAAATTACAAAGATCATACTTACTCTTTCTTTTGCAAGTTCCTGGAAGAAACATCTTGCAACGATGATCGCAATCACGATCCCGACAAGAAGACCAAATATAACAGCCAGAGAAACTTCCACTGGATCTACGGCCCAGAAGCTTGCAGAGAACACAACATCCGCATCAACACAAGACATCTTCAATTCTCAATCAGCACGATATTTCTTGTAGAATAGATTTGTTTCAGTCATATCTGAAAGAAAATGTTTAAATTAAACCAGCTTTACTTTTGGTTTTTAAAGCTATGACTATGTACAAAAAAATTGGGATACGGGCGGCTCTTATTATAAATAAAGAGCACCCTTTAGAAGAGGTTCTGCTTATACATATCCATGTAAGGACAAAGATATTGACAAATTAGGGAGACCGCAATATAGGGCTAGATACATGTAGCTCAGTTGGTAGAGCGCCGGCACGTGAATCCGGAGGTCGTTGGTTCGATTCACACTCTAGTCAATTCTTTGTTCAACCCAAAAATCATTTAAAAATGTACAGTCAGTTTCCCTTGTGGTTTATATATAAATACATTCTGCAGTCCCAAATCATCTGCTTTGTGTTGACTTGTTTTACTGTCCTCTTATAACATCTGTTTAAAAGAGGAATTTTGCCAGTTCCAGTGATCTTGTTATAACAATGGTCGACTGTAATCAATTCATAAGTAAGGTAGTGGATCACTGGATCCATCAGAAACAGCAAAATGGTCTCATCCAGATGCTAATTTCTGGCAATCTACTGTGATTGGTCAGTGATCATCATGTGGCCATACCCGGCAAAGCTGTATGAAAAAATGGCGACGGGTATGATTGAACTTAATAGCATTCATGCTAGATTCTTCAGTGAGAAAAACTAGAAAAAAAAAAAAGTTCTTTAACGGCTGTTAAAAACCTTGCAGGGTTGTTGCCATGTGATTAATGCCCTCGCCTTCGGCTTGGGCCATTATCACACGGCAAAGACCCTGTCTGTTTTAAACGACCGATAAAGAACTTGTCGCTACCCTATTACTAGTATTACCTTATTATGGAAAAGTTTCTGTATGGCGCCACCACTTTTTCATTCGATATAAAATAATATAGTATATTATTTACCTCAATGAGATATCCCTTTTTGTAAAAATTAGTGAAAAAGTGGTGGCGCTGTACAGAAAGCTTTGATCATTGCACTAACGAAACAGTCTGCAACAGATTAGTAACAGTAACAGTTTAGGCTGAACTCAATAATATGAGTAGTATTTCTGGCCCATCTAGACTATGATCTTCACAACAAAGACACAAATTGAAAATGAAAATGTTCAAAAATGTACGAAAACGAAGGAAGTCATATTATATTTATTATTATTCAGTACTTTCCCCGAGTCCTGTGAAAAAAATCACAGGCATTTTACTCGGGTGGGATTCGAAACCACGACCCTTGCAATTCTAGAGCAATGTCATACCAACTAGACCACCGAGATTGCCCGGTAGCTAGAGGCAGTTCGAATCCTATGTTTAATAGCAGCGGGTACTGCAAACGATTTAATAGATAGATGTTAAATTTGCATCGGGATAAAGAATATAAATTTTTTTTTGGTTTTACCCATACACCGATGTGTGTAGCACTGTATACTCAGTACTTTCCCCGAGTCCTGTGAAAAAAATCACAGGCATTTTATATCTTATGGGTAAAACCAAAAATTAATATTCTTTATCCCGATGCAAATTTAACATCTATTAAAAATATTATTGTTATTATAAATTAAAATGTAAAATTGTAATTCAATTTTGTTTGAAGGCCCAAACAAATCACATATTCATATCCATCAACCCCCTGCTGTAACTATACTGGGTCATGTTACTCTAGTTCCTAAATGTTTGTGCAAACATTAACAGAAAAACAACAATTCTTACACAATGATAATCGCCATCGTCCATGTCCGACTGTGGAAACTGTGTAATATGAATTGATGACAAAAAGGGGGCCTGTCGTTGGAACGAATCTTTGAATTGAGTCAACAATCGTCACAATCGTCACTCCCATAAGGGGCGTGGCCAAGCCCTAGCGGTCTCTAAGAAAGTATAAAAATATAAGGTGCTAAGGCGTGGCCCAGCATCATTTTAGATTATTGCACGATGAGCACATTTTGAGACTGGAATTTTGGATAACGACTTTATTAATAAAATTAGGCCCGCCCATTAACCACATACCATGGTCATTATTTGACGGTGGTTTGCGGTCGTCACATCGACTAGCCAGTTCGGTACCAGTTTCAATTCAGACGACGTTTGATGTCGCTATGTGTAAACACCGCGGCCGCTATGTTGTTTTGGTCATCAATCAATCAATTTTAGGTTCATGTCAAAAGCCCTAAATGCTGGTGAAACTTATCACATTACAGAGTCAGAATTGGTCAGGGGGAATCTAATACGTTTATAAACTACAATGTATGGTAACATTATGTGTTTATCACTTCAGAAGGAATTTTTGCTCCCTGGTTCTTGCAAAAATGTTGTAGGAATGTAGCGTAAAGAGGCAATGTTTACTCCCGTTACCTAGGAACACATGTTGAGTGGTTCCCACGTAGTCAGGTCTCCCTGCGTTCTCTATGTAAATAGTGAGTATTGTTAATGGAATCCAGACGTTAGTAAAATTGTATTTTTTACATGCCATTGACGATCTTCTCGCAGCAGAGTAACTTTTGTACGACATAGTTAATTGGAATTATACCTAATTTTAAGTGTCAATAATGCCCTGTTATGGAGGGTGAAGTAGCTGGAAGTGCCTACATTTATTAATAAGTAATCCTTTCCTCTAACTAACGAGTAACGGTACGTGTACTGCTGAGCTATTTTTTTAAGGTTCGTATTTTTTTTTTATTACTTCGTGGTGGGCTTGACTCTGATGCGTGGTAATAATACAATCTGATACCAACACAAAAGCCATTGTATAAATGTTGGTTGCTTTTGTTTTACGCCAAGGAATTTAATAATTTATTCAATCATCAAAGTCTTATATTTTATGTGACCACTTGAGTCTCAAAATTTTTCAGTTAGCTTAGGCCTAATTAATTAATTATCACTTTTATTTATTAAATTTGTCCTAACTAACTAATTTACTGGGGTTATTTGTTTTCTTTGATTGATAATCATCCATATTCTGTTAAATAATTTTTTCTTTAAAAAGAGTGTTGTTAACTTTCCTTGACTTGATTTTGACAAAACACCTAATACTAGGAATAATAGTAATACAATTCATAGTACTCACTTTTTTTCAAAGCTGTTGAAATCTGTTCCTGATTGCCGTGACAATTCAGCTGGGACTGCCAAAGAATTAACAAACTTCAACGGGCGATAAATGCAAAAAATCATTGCAAAAATCATCTATTTTGTTTTAATCCCTTAAAATGTTAAAAGACATTTTATTTTAGGCTCAACATTATGAGGAATTTGTCAGGAGCAGATTGCTCTTCCACAAATGTTTCCATTGTTGTGTTTTAAGATTTTCTTGTGATTTTTGTCTTTACGAAGGTAGTTTTAAATGGAAGTTGGAAAACCTTAGTTGTCCCATTCAGTATAGGGGGGGGGGGGACTTGTTAGGGGCAGGGGACTTTGAGGGTGCCCTTTTTTTTTTTAGATAGCGGAACGAAACCGCATAGTTCTAGGAGTACCCTTTTATCTGTCTTTTTGATTTAGCATTTTATTTGGGGTTTTTTTTGCAGGAAAAATGACAAGCGTCAAGAGATGCTCAATTATTATGGCTGGTACATGTAGCTGATAAAGACTTCATCTCAATCAGCAAGATGGCGTATCATCCTCAGCTAATCCTCCTTGGTATCATCTGTTGTCAGATGATCTCCTTGATCCCAGGAGCTTACAGCCAAGTTGAGAATATCACTCTCCAAGTTGATTCCCCAAGCTCCAATCCATCATTCCAGGGTTTTCCATCTTTATACCTCAGCGATAAATTCAACATCACCATCGAAGTGCTATTTGGAAGCATAGGAGAACAAACAAAACTGTCTTTAAAAACTCCAGATGAATTTGACATGGTGTCTTCGGATAATCTAACAATATCGTACGGCAGTAACTTAGTTAAAAATGACTCCTCTCAGGTGACTTCATTAAGAACACAGTTAGATGTGACATTTGGATTTGTTGACATTATCAACGGTACAAACGAAATCAGGTCTGAAAATACTATTTATTTAGTCTACCCAGTTTTTGTGCAAAACTTCCAAGACTCTGGGTATCTGTTCAACATAACACTTAGTGTTGAGTATGGATCAGCTTATGAGAATGTGACGACTGTTTCTAGAGTGTTGAGTTATCGAGGACCAGAGGTGAACATTACAGAAACACTGCAGACGGCATCGGGTCAAACCTTCAACTTTGATCGAGAGTTGCAAACATCGGTCTCGTTTAAGATCCCACCTGGCTCGTGGAATATGTCTGAAACTCAAATTGTTTTGGGTAAGTTTGTAGCTGAGTAACTGATTGTTTTATCAATTAACTTGAAGGTTTATCAATAGGTTTTTTTTCTAGGCTAAAATAAACGATAAACCCCTTGCATAACACGGAATGCTCAGAGTGTCACGGCCGAGTGGTTAAGAGCATCGAATTCAAGTTCTGGTGCTAATTCACCGGAGTGTGGGTTCGAATCCCGGTCGTGTCACTTGTGTCCTTGAGCAAGATACTTGACTATAATTGCTTCTCTTCACCCAGGGGAATAAATGGGTACCTGCGAGGGTAGAGGTTGATATTGTGAATGAAAAGCTTTCGGAGCGCACGGCAGCTCGGGGCTGTATACTCCCTATTGGGAGCTGAGAAAGATTAAAGGGATATTTATTGGCCCAATGACCAGGGGACTAATGTAAAGCGCATTGATACGATTATTGTGAAATGCGCTATATAAGAATTTGTTATTATTAATGCTCCTAAGAAAATGCATAGGCTAAACCATTTCCATCATTTTGGGAATCAAGTGCAAGTTTTTTACTCCAAAGATAGGCATGAGTAAGGTGTAAGTTTGCTGTGCATCGTGTCAGTGGTCTAGAAACATGCTTTAAACAAAAATATGTGTTTAATTCAAGTCATTTTTCTTTGCTAAAAGCTATGCTCACAAGGAGCAAAATGCTTTGCTCTAAGGAGGTTAAATTATGTCATGTTTATGTGATCTCAAAAGATGTTTGTTTGGACCGTAGGTAAAAGCAAAGTTTTCTCCTGATTCTGCTGACTAGGAAGCTACATTATAAACTATAAATGTAATAATAGATGTTAAATTTGCATCGGGGATAAAGAACATTAATTTTGGTTTTTACCCATACACCGATGTGTGTTAGCACTGTATACTCTGTATAAATACAATGACAGCAGTGAAGTTCATCGGTGCTATTAGGTACTAAAACTAAAATTTAATATTCTTTATGATCAAAATGGTCATGAAACAAAATGTGCGTACAAAGTCAACAAATAAATGAATGTTTATATTGCCAAACAAATACTTTAAAGACCACTCTTGATCAATAAACCCCATTCAAGAGCTCCAAAATAAGCAATTTTCTCAAATCCATACAAATTGCACTAATGACCTTATAAATAGTACTGAGCAGAAAAGTTAACTTTCTTCCTCAGCACACTGATATTAACATTTCTGTTTTTCCTTGTCACAGATTTCACCTCTGTAGATATACCCTTGATTAACCTTGATGTCCTTTCCTGCGTGGCGTCTTCAAACAGCCCAAACATCACCTTCTCCAACCCAGGCAGCCAAAATGTGACATCAGTCAATGACACCACACTGACAACAGCATACATCACTACCCAGACTGGTACAGGGAGCGTCAGTAGACGTAAGAGGGACGCCTCTTCAGTAGGAAGTATTGCAGAAACTAGTCTAGTGTGGAACCTTTATGAGATTGCAAATGTCGGGGATCAAGATGAGATTGTGGATTTCTTGGTAAGTGGCTAAGTCCGTCTGATAACTTGATTGAATCTTTGTTCCTGAGGTTTTAGCAGCCGAAGGACGGAGCAATTAAGAATGAGTGTCTTGCTTGAAAGGTGTCAAGGCCATGACTCGAACCTACACTGTGATCAGCAGAATGTGGACTTGATGAACTCACACTCTGATCAGCAGAGTTTGGGTTTGAGTCTTGACATTTTTGTCCTGAAGCAAGACACTTCCAACATTATTGCTTTGTCCTTCAGAGCCATAGGTTCCATGGGTGGAGGTAAAAGAGAGAAGGGTTTCGCACTGCTGATTAAGCTTGGGCGATATCGATTTATTTTATTCACGATATATCGCCGACAATATATCGCGATATTCGATATAATCGCGATTAATTAAATTTGACATCATCAGTCTTCAAACTCCAAGTGAAAGTTGTAGAAGAGACAGTCCTAGCATAAGAGAGGTGTTCTAATGACCTATTCTTCTGGTTTTACTCCAAACCTATGGGGTGCGAGCTAGCAAATACATCGCGATATTTAATCGATATCGCGATATTTAATCGATATCGCGATATATCGCGAATATCGCGATATATCGATATTTCGATTAAAACCAAATCCATCCGATATCGGAATCGTTTCCAAATTAATATCGCGATATTCGATAATTTATCGTGATATCGCCCAAGCTTACTGCTGATGGCAATTCCATGCGCACAACTGACCCTGCCAGTGTCACCTCTGAAAAGGGGTGTTGGTGCATTACCCATCAAGACAAGACATCCATGGGGTGTAGAAATACATGCCCCTTCCACCTCTGTTGACAGTTGGGGCACTAGTACACGTAGAAAGAAGGCATCCAGAAAAAGTTCAAGTGATTTGGCAATTCAGTTTGCAATTACTTGTTGTCTGGAACATTATTGAAGGGTCTTTAGGGAGCAAGTCTCTCAGTCTTGCCGCTTTAAAAAACTTCGCCTTTCAGAAAGACTCTTCTAGGGTCTAAACGTCGGGCCATTAAAGACCTGCTTGAACGAAAATGTCAAGTCGGGAACTTTGCTGAATTCCACCTAAAATGTTTTCGATGAATAAGGAAATCGAGTCATATGATTAGAAATAGGTTTCAATTGTGTAAAAAAACAATCATTTTGTATGCCCTCTTCCACAGCTTTTCTGTGAGTTTTGCGAAAAGCCCCGTTACGCAATCACTCTCAAAACGTCATAAGTAGATAAAGCTGCTTTGTTGCAGCGTGGATGTATAACAAAGCAAACTCCCACAAATGACGTCAGCGGCATTGTCCTTTGACGCCCGCTCTCAGTGTTTTTAGTTTTTCAAAAAACCTTTAGGTAGGGGCCTGATTTTTTACTCGATGATTACGAAAAGTTCAGAAGTGTACACATATCAAAATTACATTAAAATGGTGAACAAGTGCATTATAAACAAGTAAAAATACCATTTCTGTTGAAAACATTCCGCTCAGGTAGCTGTTTAACTATTTTTTGTAACAATTTGTGTAGAAAACCTTTGTATTTTGCAAACTGGCTATCTGTACACCTCCCCACCTCCCCCATCATCTAAAAGGAAATGACAGGTTAAGAAAATTGTCTCCCATTTATACCCCCAAATGCCCTTGTTAGGCTCTATAGGTTGTTCTGTGCCCAATTATGTCTGGTAATAGTAAGCTGTGTGTATGTTAACTTAAAAACTGACTTGGTAACGAGCATTGGAGACCTGTTGATAGTAACATTGTGAGAAATGGCTCCCTCTGAAGTAGCATAGATTTTGAAATAGAGGTAATTTCTCACTAAAATAATAAAAGACTTCTAGAATAGCTAGAAGTCTTTTATTCCTACTGAGAGCACACAAATTCGTCCAACAAGGCTGTTTTTTTCTTTCATCATTTTCTCCCAACTCCGATGACCAATTGAGCTCAAATTTTCACAGGTTTGTTATTTTATGCATGTGTTGAGATACCCTAAGTGAGAACACTGGTCTTTGACAGTTACCAATAGTGTACCTTCCCTTTAATTTGGAAATCTTTGGAGGGTAAGGCCTACCTTTAGTATGTAATTTACACAAATGACCATAAAAACGCAAAGGTAAAGAGCACTAGTGGGGAGCTGTTTATTTTATAAACGGTGTTTAGAAACAACACCCTTTGAAGTTTTTTTTAGAGAAAGAGGTATTTTTTCGAAAAACAATTTAAAAATGAGAGAGGCTTTTGCTTTTAAAGCATTCCTCAGGATTCTGAAAGCACACAATTGCAACAAGGCTGCGTTATTTCTTTCATTATTTTCTTTGAGGACCAAATGAGCCCAGATGTTCACAGATTTTTAAAATGTAAAGTATGCATGTTTGGATACACCAAGTTTGAGATACTGGTCTAATGACAAATTACCAAAGTCTTTTGGAAAGTTTTGAAGAGAGATAGAAAGAGGGGGTGGGGTGGGGGTGGTTGGCTTGCCCCCATGTTTTCGGTGTGGTCAGGCAGAAATATGTGCCACTTTGTACCTTGTAATATTTGTATTATTGTGGTTGCTTGGTCACATCAAACAATTTCTCACAATCTCCTCTCGATTTGATATTATGGAAAATGGAAAATACAATATAAAGAAAACAAAAATCAGAAAGGCATGCATCAATTTTTATAAAACTCAATGCATTCCTAATCCTCTTGCATGCTCTTTCTTTGTAAAAGCTAAGTACAGTACTTGTCCTTGAGTTGTGTTGACCTAAGTTATTTAACATAGTGTGATTGCAGTACCTGGACTAATAACGGTTTTTGTAAACCCATTGTGACCAATTAGGATATAAATATTATGCTGCTATGGAAACAAGGCTGTTGCTTCTCTCAGTGATTAGGCATTTGAAGGCCATTTTGTGGAGGGTTTTGAATAATCTTGAACTGTTGCAAGTTCCTTCAGCAATTTTATATGAACATATTGACCCATTTCACCTGATGTTATCGTCAGAATAATCTTGGATGCGCCATTTTGGTGGTCAATGTCAACATGTGTTATTCAGAGCATCCTTGCTCTGTGTTCAGAGAAGTGCGCATTTTAGGCGACGCGACGTTTACACGTAAACCTATTGACCACCAACATGGTGAGCGTGGCATCAGTTGCCGCGTGTGACGCGCGTACAAGGGGTCAATAGGCCTATTGTAAAAAATCTCTAGTTTGTGATACAAATTTAATGGCATGGCCAGTAAAGCACTAAATATTATGAGCCGTATAATGCCTAGAACTCCACTGTAAAAAGTAAGCAGTTGCCATATTATATCGGCGATTGTTTACAGCTTCATAATTTTGCATCCAAATTGCCTTTCTCAAAGGAGGGAAAATTGATTGCTTTTGTGGAGTATGTTTTCTAATCCCTGCCATTAGGCCTACAACCCATAACATGTCTGTTTTTAATGCGCTTCTCCGATCAGCGACAATGGATTATGGCATTTTGGTGAATTGATGAAGCCAGTGTGTCTGTTGCTTAGCAACCAGTGATGTGGAAGCATATAAGTTACTAGAATCTGTCGTGCATTCAACTCTGCATCTTGAATGAAATGTTTGGACTTTTGCTTAAAGAAAAAACGTTGCCCTTTCAAAATTTCCCATAAACCTAATAGTTTCCAATGGGTCGAGTCCTGTGGTGACAATTTATGACCAGGATTCTAGTCTTGATTTCATAATTACCAGGCACACATTTTAAACTCGGTTTCCTCAAGGACTTTAAAATGGCTTTATTTGATTTTCTCAAAAACTTTACTCCATTATCTGAAAGAGTTGTATGTATCTGACTTTTTCAGCATAGGCCTATATCATCATATCTTTTTCACTTTTTAGGACGGTCAATTTAACGGCAACAACTTAAGGTTCGAATCCTGCAGCGGCTTTCGATGTATAAAGTATTTTGAGAAACTTCATCACTTTAAAGTAATTTGGTTAACGTAAAAAGATACATGTATCAGTTTATTTTCCCAAAATTTGAATCTGAGAACCATTACTTCATGTTGTGTTTTCCTAAACGGGATTATTCTTCCTGCATGGATGTATGCTCCACATCTGGTGATATCTAAAAAACCTGACCACCTTTTGAAATGAAATGTTCACATTGGTTTTTATTGTAGGCCTTTAATATATGATTTATAAATACCCCAGACAGTTTCTCTACTCCTATTGGTGGAGTGTTTAAACTGTTGATAATGATAATAGTATTTATCACACGTGTTTATCACGCGGAACGCAATTCATCTAGCTATTACGCGTAATCTATTTCTAAGCACGTGCGTGTACACACAACCCACACGCAACAGACTCTTCACAAAGTTTTTGGAAAAAATATTTCAAACCTCAAATTTTCAACTGTCAAAGTGTCTGTAATTGTATTTTGTTTTACTTTTTTTAACAATAAAGGGTATTTGGGTCTGTCCACACTAATGGGTCTTTTTGGTTCCAAAAGATAACTTTTTGGACTGTGACTGGGAGGGTACACAAAATACAACATTTTTCCCTGTATTTTGTTTTGTACAATTCTCTGCTGATAGTGAGTGTGCTTACCAAACAGTATAACAATGTCTTATTATTAAAGAAGTTACGCAGTTTTCTTTAAAACACATTGTTTGTAACGAGGACAGACATTTTGTATTGGAATTGACTAGAAATGGATGACACAAATAATTAATTAATTGATTTACTCAAAGGTTAATTAAGTTATACCCATTGCCCCTATTTTTATGGTTATCTGTAAAAACCAAGAGTACCTTGAGGTTTTTCAGCTGGTATGAATGTTTGTTTTTAACATGGACAGACATATTGTGACAAATATCTGTCCATGTTACAAACCTAATATCTTCAAGATAATTCTCTGTAGTTTCTTGAGTACCCACGCAGATGTCTTGGTTTTGCCTGGAAACATTCTTTGCATTGTAGGGGACAACATTTTTGGCAATCTGTTTATATTATTATGCCTTTCTCACCATTTATGTACGAAATGTCTGTCCAACATTCCCCTGTTACAAACATAATCATCTTGAAGATGATCCCCAGTTATTGCTAAAATACAGAAAAATGTGTCTTGCTCTTTGCAAACAAAAACCTTGGAGTGATTTGGAATGTGCATGGGAAACAAGCTTGACAAAACTCTTCTTGTTAATTTGTGTCACCCATTTATAAAAAAAAGTCGCATCAAATGGTCCCATTAGTGTGGACAGACCCATTTATGAATGGGAATAAAAGAGTAGTGACTCGTTCTTAAAGGTCCGTTTAAAACCTTGCAGGGTCATTGCCGCGCACTAAAGGCACACGGCAATTCGACCCTGTTGGCTTTAAGAGGCCGTGTAAGAATTTGTAGCTACCCTTTTATTCCCTTATTAAAACAATAGAACGGTTCCAAAAGCAATTTTAAGGTATAGGCCTAAAGTCCATTCTCAAGTTTTGCTAATTATTATAATTGTATGATCACATGGTTTAATAATAATAATAATAATAATAATAATAATAATAAACGGCATTTAAAATACGCTCTACTTATAAACCAAATCACAGCGCTTACAGAAAAGAAATTTAGCACAGGAAAATAAATAAATAAATTAATGAAAAATCAAATGAATTAAATTAAACGAAAGCCACCTGAATGCAATTAGTTGATTAATGTTGAAATAGGTATGTTTTGATCATTTGCTTGAATTTAGTATTTGTTTTTTATTTTCCCTTCTACACTAGGTGACTGGTGTGATACGTCAAACAGAAAACATGACAACTGGTAAACAGATATCGTATTCCTTCTCTATGAACTTGAATGAGGAGTGGATACCGTTTAACAGTGACGTACTGACCATCTGGGAGCCAGATCTAATGATAGACAAGACAGTATCTGTGGTATGTTTTTCCCATATTATCCATATTTAATTTGTCAGGTTATTACACAATCTCAAAAAGAAAATCTATGGACATTTATTGCTACGTCATTAATGAAAAACGGAAAATAACTGCATTAAACAACACAACGTAGTCCGAATCTTTGATGTCATACTTCGAAGCTTGTGAGTTTTGCCAGATAATGCCCTTTTGCTACAAGAATCATTGGTAGCAAACAAAGCCTCCATTGCAAGACAACGGAGACTCACTTTCTCACTTCCTTTGTTGCATTATTTGTTTTTTTAAGAAGTGTGTGGTGTTTTTTATCTGGATGATATTTACCAATGTGTTTGTATCAGTTTTTTTCAATAGCTTTTAATGTTTTATGTTTTTTTTGTTTCCAATCACGATGTTTGTTAAAGGCACTGTACACGTTTGGTAATTGTCAAAGACCAGTGTTCTCACTTGGTGTATCCCATCATAAGCATAAAATAACAAGCCTGTGAACATTTGGGCTCAATCGGTCATCAAAGTTGCGAGAAACTGATGAAAGAAAAAACACCCTTGTTGGACGATTTGTGTGCTTTCAGATAGGAATTAGACTTCCAGCTAGAAGTCTTATATTATTTTAGTGAGAAATTACCTCTTTCTCAAAAACTACGTTACTTCAGAGGGAGTCGTTTCCCACAATGTTTTATAATATCAACAGCTCCCCAATGCTTATTACCAAGTCAGTTTTAAAGTTAATATTTGTTTTGAGTAATTACCAAACGTGTAGGCCCTACCTTCCCGTTAAAGAGGGGGGTTGTGCAATGCTGTGATCATGAGGTGTTCTACTCTTTCCACTGTCCCTTTATGTTGAACTGCACTAATAATGTTCATGTTTTGATATAAACTGTGAATAAATATTGATGTTGTCTGAACTCCCTTTTCTACATTTCTGAATTAAAATGTGGACAATAGAGAAATGAATCTTGAATAAACATTTCTAGTTTCTTTGACTTGTCTTGTCTTTAAACTTGATCTAGCTCTCAACGGAAGTAGCTGGAGATGACTACACACTGAATTATCTCCTCTTCACTGCAACTCTGTACCACTCCAACCTATCCACTGCCCCAGCATATGGCATTGTCTTTACTGACAATGTAGATGGACTTAGATTGGAGTACTTCAAGGACTTGGTTCCAGCTTACGGAACTGATGGGTTTGTCACGACGGCAGAAGAGCTTGTTTACCAAGTAGAGGAGTTGCCATGTAAGCTGATTCTTAAAAAACCCGAACCTTGCACATTTTTATTTGCAGTTTGTCTTTAACTAGCTTTTTTTTTTTTACTTGGTTCAAATTTGTGTGTGATTTTGTTATCTCGGGGATTGGCACAAGTAGAAATGATACGCCATCATTATTTAAAAAAAGAAATTACCTAAAATGTTAAATACTAAGGTTTTGAAAACCATGTCAAGATGGTTCATTTAATGCATCGAACGCTACTAAGCAGGAATTGAAAAAAATATTATCTTTGCAGTATTTTTGATAAAAACGAAAAAAAAAAGAATTGCCACACAAATCTGACCTTTATAACATACAAAATTCACAATTTTATTTTAAAAAGTATTTGTTTGCCTACAGAAGAACTAAGTTTTTTAAGCAAGTTAACTATTTATAGTTAAATCGTCTCTCACTCTTTTATGTTTTGTGTAGCGCATTAGGCGCTATATAAATGTCTTGCATTTAATAGATGTTAATATTGCATCGGGGATAAAGAATATTCATTTTTGGTTTTTACCCATATACACTGATGTGTGTTAGCACTGTGTACTCAGTACTTACCGAATTCTGTGAAAAACAAATCACAAGCCTATTACTCAGGTGGGATTCGAAAACCCACGACCTTTACAATTCTAGAGCTCAGTGTTTTGCATTATTATATAATCTTTTTTTTTTATTTCAGTGGGTGGTACACTGACCATCTCCTACAAGGCATATTTCACCGCCGACACTGTGACCAACCTTATTGGTCAATCCATGACACGGGCTACCATAGCAACCTGGCATTCCATGCCAACACAAGAAATTACAACAGAGGTATGAAGGAATGATTGATTTAACTCATCAAAGTTCGTATATATGTGTATCGGGGCCTCAAAATAACCAACCCACAGTACTCACACCGATTCTTTCAAGAAGTGATTGTTAAATATGCAATTGTCTCCCATAAACGTTAGTTTAATTCTTGCTTCATATGTACACAACACATTACTTCAAATCTTACTTTTGATGTTGTCCATTACTGCTTGTTTAATATTTTCCACACCTATGAGAGAACGTGACCCAATCTCTTTAGGAACTTCATTGGCTTAGGGAATAAATTCATAGCAAAGATGCTACTAAGTCAGATTTTTTGATGGGGGTCGAGAAAGTTACAAGCTTTCATTTGAGCCATTGCTTGAAAAAGTCCGCCAATTATTATTAGTGGCAGTGAAATAAAGTGCTCAAAATTAGTTTTTGTCGGGATCCCGACAATATATCACGTGACCAATTCTTATGTATCTTAAAAGAAACGTCTTAAATTTTTGTCATGGTTCCTGACCATTAAAAGTAAAAGTTAAACTTTTTTTCGTTAGAGTAGGTGATACTCTTTGAAATACCATTCACTCAAAACCTATTTTTTAATGTTTGGGGCAAAAAATCTGACATACGTAGCAGCTTTAAGGTAGCTCTTCTTGCTTTTTAATGCTACTCGATATATTTCCACTTGACTGTCACATTACCAGTCTGCACATTACACTCCATGATTTCTTCGGTCCACACTTGACATCACTCTTCAAATCAAATCAAATCAAATCAATCAACATTAATTTCCATACAAACACAATATACAAACACAAACAATAGGATTTTACAAGACTGAAAACTGTATGGAGGCATGGCCCATTAAAGCTAAAGGTTGTAGGCTGGGATGCCTTTTCAAAACAATGGAAAGTAAGTGTTCCCCGAGCAAACAAAGCTCTAGGTCAAAAAGCTTTCAGTTTAGCTGGGCAAATGATATCATACAATGTTATCCTAGGGAATCTGTTACTTCATCTACCTTTCGTAATGTTCTAAAGACACACCTTTTTCCTGTTAACATGTGCGCTATGATCTTGATGGAATAGCGCCTTATAAATTTTAATTGTTGTGTTATGTTATGTTATGATGTAGTATCCTGGTCGGTCTTATGGTCCCATATCTGCTGAGACCTGCGTCGATCTCAACGAGACTCAAGAGGAGAGCGTTCTCCTCAATCACGGTCTGGCTGCCGTCTTCTTCTTCGTTGCTCTCCTGATTGGTTGCATCATCGTAGCCATCATCGTCTTAATCGTCATCAAGTGCTGTAGGAGGGGACCGTATGCCACTGTGCAACCAACTGGGAAGTATGCGTCAGGAAGCCCTAGTAAGCAGGCTGGGCTCGTTATGAGTCCAAGAGGAGGGGCTAAGTCTGGTTTGTCAACCCTCAAAGAACATTGGTAAGTGTATTATAATTGGGATTTGAGGCATTGCATGGTGAGGTATCAATGTTTGGTTTGTGGTAACACCATAAGCCTTTTTGAGGTTTGGCGGACACAATGCTACAACACTGTAAAGTTGTGGTAAATTTGTGCGTATTGACCATAGAAATAGAACGTATGTTGTTCAGTGAAGTCCGCATTTTAGGCGACGCGGCGTTTACACGTAAACCTAATGACCACCAACATGGTGAGCGTGGCATCAGTCGCAGCGTGTGACGCGCGCGTATCACGTCTGCCATACCTCAAAAAGGCTTATGGGGATTGCGTGTATCTACTTTACAGGTAGATTATGTTCTTTTGAGAACTTGTCTTACTTTCTATTCTACCACTGTGGAGTATATTTTTGAAATTCGGGAGACTTCTCATTTCTGAAAAGAACTATCCATCTTATTACTACTACCTGGGCGGAGAGTAGAAGGTAGACTGCAGCTTCTAGAGGTCTTCTCGTTATAAACTTCACTATCACGGAGTGGGTTCTTAATTTTGTCTTAACTTTTCAACGAGCTTGCTTTAGTCATTGTCAAGCCAAATATTAACAATATAATTGCTTCTTTTTAAATTCAATGTTTAGATTCACAGGATGTACACAGAACATACAGGGCTTGTTTTCTAACTAAAAACTTAATGTGGATGTATCTTTTCTTGGTTTTTTTTCCTTGTTTTTTTTCTCTCTTGATGTGGAGTTATACTACTCTGTTTATTCAACAACCAACAACAGCAACAACATACATCAATAAAACAAGCTCCAATACATACTGCTATTATATAACAGATTAAATGAGCTACGGGATGTAATACATAGAAATTAAATTGATAACATACAAACAAAAACAAGAGACATAAATATTTATATATACATTTTGTTTGTTTTATCCTTCCAGTTTGATCGCTATTGATGACAGCATTGTTCTAGTTCTAGCTCTTAAGGATAAGATGAGAAAGATGCTGGAATTTGATAAGTAAGTGCTGATCCATAGATTTTGTTTGTTTTAAAAGTCCCATTGTGCAATCCGGAGTATTTAACATCTTGTTGTTTTAATTTTGTTTTAAATGAATTTTATCTAAAATCTGAAACAATAGTAAAGTGTCTGCTTGTTTGTTTGTTTGAATGCTTGCATAGTGGCAGCAATTCGTGCGCATTGGCCCGATACGCTACATTGTGCATGATACAGGCTCATGTATTATTTAGATCAAAATAAAAATGATATACAGACGCTGTGAGACAATAGAGGGATAAGCTTGATGGGCTTTTGTTTGGAACAGACTCAGTATTAGCTAGAAAGATCTCACGATCACAACCATTGACACAAGTTCCATGAGATCTAAGAAGATTTTCCGCACCCTCCCTCATTGTTACAATATACTAAGAAATATCAACAAGACTTTGGAAGACCTCCTGAAGACCTCAGACCAATGCACAACACCACTCTCTTCCAGCAGAAACTTAAAACACACTTCTAAATGCTTGCTTTTCCAACAATTTGACAATAAATACTTTAACTTAACTTCTACTAGTCAACCGGCGCCTTATGAATGGTTTTAAGGAAAATGAGCCTCACAAATGCTGTATTATTGTTTTTATTATTTGCCTCATTCAGTCTGGATATCTGGTGGACCATCACAATAGACATTCAGCTTGAACAACAGCGTCTGGATGCCATGGTCGATTCCATCATCAACCTCATCAATAAATGGACAGCAGAGGGCGCTATACCCAAGAAGGTCTCCGACAAGAGTAACAAGAAGTTGCAGCGCAAAATGAAGGACTTGAATAAGACACTGGAGGATGAGTATAAAGAAGAATGTCGAGAACTCAGCAAGAGATTGAGCACTCAAAATAAGGTCAGCATTAAGGAAGATATAATTTGCGCTAGCAAGATTTTGAATAAAATAAATGCGCAGGGCATGTGGGTAGGAAACTTTGGGGGTCCCCATCCCTACATCATTATGGACTGTGAAGGGGGTATACCCTGTTTTAGCCCTAAGATTTGGAGGCATGGTGGCCCTTGTGGTAGTTGATTTGGGTTGATGCCCCCAAAACCAGAATCTTTTTCCAATGCATTGAGGTCATCATTTAAAACAAATGATGTGCTTTTTCTTGTTAACACTGTCAGGGCAAGCTTGCTGACTTGCAGAAGAAGCACAAAACGGAATATAACGGCATTTTGACCAAGACTAAAGGAATGACAGAACAGGTACTGTACACAACAATTCTCATGTGTTGGAAAATAAAGTGTGTTACTTAATAAGTTCTAGAATAGGAAGTCAATTTATTTATATATTTCCTGCATATTTTGTGTCTTTTAATTCACATTCATAAACACACCAGACAATTAATTTGGATTGGTTACGAATAGACCATGTGGCAATGTTGGAAGCCTGTATTAGTTTTTGATAGTATAAAGCATTTTGATAAGAATTTCACTTCAAAGTAATTTGTTTATGTTAAAAGATATCCGATTTTGTGCCCCAAAAGTTTGAATTTTGTGCTTTCCTATTAATTGGGATTATTCTTCCTGCAGGGAAATATTCGCTCCGGTTTTTCAGTGATATCTCAAAAACGTGACCACCTTTGAATTTTCACATAATTATTAGTTTTATTGTATAAATCTACATTGATATAGGCTTAAAACAATTAAAGACACAGGACACTAATGGTAATTGTCAAAGACCAGACTTCTCACGTGGTGTATCTCTCAACATATGCATAAAATAACAAACCAGTGAAAATTTGAGCTCAAAAACACCCTTGTCACATGAAGTTGTGTGCTTTTCAGATGCTTGATTTTGAGACCTCAAATTCTAAATCTGAGGTTTCGAAATCAAATTCGTTAAAATTGTTTCTTTCTCGAAAACTTGCTTCAGAGGAAGCCGTTTCTCACAATCTTTTATACTATCAACCTCTCCCCATTACTCGTTACCAAGTAAGGTTTTATGCTAATAATTATTTTGAGTAATTACCAGTAGTGCTACTGCCTTTAAACGGTGACAAAATCCAAAGTTATATGTTGCCTTTAAAGATATGTATATCTTGACAAAACAGTTAATGTAGTCCATTTAATAAATTGTCTCTTTAAATTTAAATTGACACAGGAGAGGAAGGAGATAATGTCACTGCTACGGAAGCAACATGAAGCTGAAAAGAATGAAGTGACTCAGGCATTGAAAATGCAGCAAGATGAGCTACAAGAAAAGACAAGAAAGGTAGTTATTCCTTATAGACGACTTCAAGAAACAGTCAAAAGTTATTTGACCTGATGGGATTCTTATTTGAATTGTTTTTTTTTTTATGGCATAGAGATGATAAATAACGTTAGTTCTCATTCAAAAGTACCTCAGGCAGTTTTGCTGTTCCTATTGGTGGAAAGCATGTCACCTTTTTTTATGACCAGTAAAAAGTGTTGAAACATGGGCGTGACACGCGAGCTTGCACCTGTGCTTATAAGACAGTTTCTTCATTCCTATTGGTCGAGAACAACGGCCGGAACAGCTGTGCCACATCACGCGATACGCGTGATGTGCACAGCATTCCCTTACAAGGAGTTGTTTACCAGAGGGTCTTACCATTTCATAGCTGGAGGGGTGTTGTGTTGAAAGAAACCATTGAACAATTATAATTGTTGCATTTATTTTAGTTTTTGACCAAAAAGTGTTGATGTTTTTTGACCGAAAAGGTATTTATGAATGGGTCACAAAGTGTGTAGAATCGGTTTTCAACTAGTGACTTATATTAATTTACCTAGACTTCATCTCGGTAAAATTATCAAGAACCGGGCCTCCTTGGGTTTAAACCGCTAGTTGAAAACCTCTTCACCACCTGTTGAAAACCTCTTCAACACACGTTGATTCCCTTAATCGAACATAAAAAACGATGAACTTGTTGGCACAATGTTGTGTCTTTATGAAGTGCCTGATGCGCAAGCCTTTTTCATTTTTAGAAGTTGCTATTGAGTAGCAATCTTATCGAGTGGTGGATTTTTAAAATGACACTTTAAAGACTGAGGTTGAATAATTCAATTTGCTTGATATGAAGTAAATGACAATTTTGTAACAATCAACTATTTGACCTAACAGGAGATTGCGATTCGCAAACGTCTTGCAGTCAAAGCTTTACAACAAGAATGTCTGGATGAAGTCATTCTACAATCTAAACTAGATAAGAATGCAGCAATGAGGTTACTTCGAGAACATCACAGTAACACAGCGGATCTAGAATCAGCTATGGACAACGAGTTGTCACGGCAACGGATGCTGCTGGAAGAGAAGCTCGCCAAGAGGCGAGCCCTTGTTCAGTCAAATGTAAGACATTTTTTTTTTTTCCTTACTGGTTTTAAATTCATCTTTTTAAAGCTAGCGTCGTGATAGAGAAACATCTTTGAACTTGGGTGTGATGCATGGCTACACGGCAGTTAATGGTTGTATGGTTTATGACAGGCACCCCTAAACAAAGCTATTGATAAAATAGAGACACCGCCAACATAGGGCTAGATAGCTCAGTTGGTAAAGCGCCGGCACGTTAATCCGGAGGTCATCGGTTCAAATTTCCTGTTTCAAATAAGTGGACAATGTTTAGAAGAGGGTTGTTATCATTACAACTGATATTTTACTGTTTTCTGGAGCTCACTTTTGTTTATTTGTCAACTCTTGTGAGTGCTCTTGGACATTACTAGGAGTAAAAATATGTTTGCGGTAATGAAGAACAGCTATTATACAATATTTGCATCGCATTTAAATCAAGAATACATGTACATTGTAGCTTGCCCTGTCTTGCAATTTGATGACCCTAAGTGTCACTTTCCCCATTTATGACAAGTGTAATCAGTCTACCTATAGTGCCTTTTAAAAGTATATTTCCTTGATACCTTTTTTTTTGTATTTCTTTTTTTCTAATTAATTTGTCATTTTCTAATTAATGTAAATTTGAACACAGTTCAATTTTCTGACTGTGGTATCTTTTGAAATGATAAATGAATCGTTAGTCTACAAATCTATCTATCAAACAAACTATGCTTTAGATGCGTCGCAGACTTTTGGATGTGACAAAAATTTATATATTTAATTCCTGTTTAAAAGTTCAAATGAATTTGTTTCCATTGTTCAGGAATCGTTCGAAGATCATAACAGACAGCTCCTAAACACCATGGCAACCCAGACACTCGGCGCCATTGATAATCTAGAAAAAGATGACAAAATAACGGAGGAGCAAGCTGAACGCTACGTGGAGAAACTACGGCAGGAATTCATGGCAGCTAAGGCCGCCTACGATAAGGAAAGAGGGAAACAAGAAGATGGATTGCACAAGAGGATGAGTGAACTCAAGAGACGGAAACTAGATGAAAGGGTAAGATATAAGAAGCAATAGAATTAATGACAAATAATGTCACTGGTACTGTACATCGGTTGGAAATACCCACATTGAAAAGTCCCATTAACTTCCATGGCTTTGGCTTCAGCTAGGTTTGGTCCATGTGTTTGAAATTCAGGACAGAAATTGTACAGTATGTTTTCAAAGTAAAAAAATAAATAAAATAACATGCATTTATATAGCGCCTACTACCAGGTTTAGAAGCGCTGAACAAGAATTGTATGACAAAAAAAAAGTTGAACATGCAACCCTAAATAAGCCGGTAACTTTTCTTAAAATCATCTTTAAATGCACGTTCACCCCAAACAAAACTAAAAGCCACTCTCAACATGCTCAAGAAGAAAAAATTTTAAAATGTGAGAAATAACTCAGGGGAGCTGAAGGTAGAAATTGATATTCCTCTATTTTAAAAACAGTCTAAATTGTAGGATGGAGGGAAACATGCACCAACATGCAAGGGCTTCCAAAATGCAGTGCATGGAATTAAGCTGTTGGAATGGCTCTTTGTTCTATCTCAGCAAATGGTCGAGAAGTATTCACAGAAAGTTTGGCTTCGTGGTTAACTTGTATAGAGCCTATTTTGTTCACTGATCACCAAGATGCATTTAATACTGACTTCACATTGATTGTTTTTGCATCATGCATCATGACTCAATATACTCATATTGTTCATTTTGTTTCTAGGCACGCGAACACAAACAGCAACTGGATCAATTTGAAAAAGAGCAAAAGTCAAAACTTGAGAACAACAATTTAGGTGAGTCTTAATAAATGTTTGTCTTTTTAGGAAAGATTATAAAGTGAAATGTGTTTTTATGTTATGTATGATGTTAAAGTAGTTGTGGAAGTTTAAGTGCCATGTATTGGGCAGTATACATTTAGAAAACTAAAAACAACAGCATACAACATTTAGAGTGTCCAAAGTTCACTCGCAAAGTTGAAAACTATGCCTTACAAATGATTTTTTACATAAACATTTGCATTTATTCACAGGTGAATTTTTAGCCATTTTACTGAAACATATTATTTGCAATTTGAAAGTTTCAAACACTGCTTTACTGTGTTGTATCATTAAAGACCTGGACACTATTGGTAATTGTCAAAGACCAGTCTCCTAACTTGGTATATATCTAAAATAACAATACTGTGAAAATTTGAGCTCAATTGGTTGTTTGAGCTGCAAGATAATTATGAAAGAAAAAACACCCTTGTCACATGAAGTTGTGTGTTCAGATGCTTGATTTCAAGACCTCAAAATCTAATTCTGAGGCCTCAAAATCAAGTTTGTGGAAAATTCCTTCTTTCTCTCAAAATTACTTCTACTTCAGAGGGAGCCGTTTCTCACAATGTTTTATATTATATAACTGACATACAGATCCTTGTCATTTGATTGGTGGAACTTACTTCACGTGACATTCACTATTACTCCCATCCGCACCGGCGATCAAAAAGACCTATTCGCCCATGGGGAATAGCATTTCCCATTCAACAGTTAGGATCATCCTTGTTCCCAATGTTTTTGAGCAGTACATCGCCGCCACGCCGCTGCTAAAACAAAGGAGCACCTGTGCAAAAGGTTGTGATCCGATTGCTATTAAATTTGTGCATTGTTGCCGCTACGCGGCGGTTCCAAACCAGTAATTTGTGTGATTTTTCATCATGTTATACTTTTAAAATACATCAAATGACAAGGATCTATAATGTCAATAATATAAAACAAATATTGAGTGGCTTTAATTCGTGCAATGGAAGGAATATTATCGCTCGGTAAAATTTGGACTGTCCATTTTACTCGGCTTCGCCTCGTGAAATGGAACAGCCCAAATTTTACCTTGCGATAATATTCCTCCCATTCCACTCTGAGCCACTCAATATTTGTATACTATCAACAGCTCCCCATTACTGGTTACCAAGTAAGGCTGTATGCTAATAATTATTTTGATTAATTACCAATAGTGTCCACTGCCTTTAATGATATTAACAAAGTTTACGTGTGAACTTGTTGATTCTAATAAAAAGTTTTGTTGCTGTAATTTTTGAGCAATTTGTTGTACCCTTTGCCAGATCCATCACAATACACAGAAGCCAAATTGAATCTCCTTGCTTCACATCGGACTGAGATGCATGAGTTAGAGTTATCTCTCGATGACGACGCCGGCAAACAACTTGAAGAGCTTCATAAACAACTTGCAAATCAAACCAAGACAAAGATTAATGAGAACAAGCAGGGATTATTCAAAGAACTCATGAGTCAAGGTCAGTAAATATCACTTTAAATATAAATGAAAAAGTCAAGAACTGTATTGATAATAGCTTACCAAACATTTATGAAGCGCATAAAACAAAAGTTCTCTATGCGCTGTACATGTACAGACTAATAAGGGTAAACAAGAGTATATAGATATTATCAACGGATAACCTACAAACAACAAAAATAGATAACAGCAAAGCTTGGCTAAAAAAACAAAAGAACAAAAAAATAAAAAAATAACTGACAACCTCAAGATAAAAAAAACTGAAATTGTACGAACAGCTGAATAGTAATAAAGATAGGTTCACACAAAAAAAATATCAACAGTTATTTGAAAAAATATGTAAATTTAATGGAATACTGTTTTAGTCTCATGTGTGATATTCACAGTGAGTAAGGATTCATGTCAAAGCCAAAAACTTGATCTTCAAAAAAGTATCAAAACCCTTTTAACATGACAAAAGAAATAAATAAATCTTTCTTTCTTTTTTGTAGGGATGACTGAACGTCTGAAGAATGAAATTTTAGAGCAGCATGAGCGAGATGTTGAGCGACTGAGTGAGGAGCATGACGAACAGAGGATGAAACAAGACAGACTTCTCAAGGTCAGGAATGTTTCTTGAAGGAAATAACAATTCTGTGTATTTTTCACATCAGTTTGATCAGTTAAATAGTATGTTTTTAAATAGTATGTTTTCAAATTCACTTTGTGCTATGTTTGACGGCAAATGGCCCAGCACCAGTGCCCTTTTTCATAGAGCTGCTTATAAGCACAAAAACTAGCACAAAATTATGCTTACCAGAAAACAGTTATCACAGCTTAAAGCCAATGGACCCTTTCGGTAAACAGTATTGTCCAAGGCAAACGCTTCGTGTATCACAACTTATATTTAAAAAAACAAACCTGTGAAAATTTAGGCTCAATTGGTCATCGGAGTCGGGAGAAAATAACAGGAAAACCCACCCTTGTATCTGCACGTTTCGCCGTGTCATGACATGTGTTTAAAATAAATCCGTAATTCTCGATATCGAGAATTGATATTTTTTTCTCCAAAAGTAAAGCATTTCATAGACTAATATTTCAAGAGAAGTCTTTCACCACTACACTCTGTAAACCCTGTAAGTTACTTGTAAATCTGTGAACTTATTTTTGTTTTTCTGTACCGAAAGGGTCCATCCAATGGCTTTAAATACCTTTTCCCATGTAGGATAACATGTGTTCATAATTTTGACTCTAATTGTATTTGGACAGAAACGTCTTGCTAAGCACCGTCAAGAATGGATCAAGCGCAAACAAGATGAGAAGCAAGAACAACAAATGATCAGAGATCATGAAGAAAAGGTGGTCGGGTAAGACGGTTTCTACATTTAACTTAGTATTGGCACAACTGGTCTGTACAGAATATTGGATGGATGTGTGTTTACTGATCAGATTTCCATTTTTAAAACAAAGTACAAACTGTACACATTGTGACAGACTTAGATTTTGTTTTCAATTGCTTCATTTGACTCCATGCACTGCAGGCAAACTCCATAAACCTTACACACACACACGGCTCTAAGTTGCAATCTCTGTAGACATTCCTTTGTTCTGTACACTTAAAGACACTGGACACCTTTGGTAATTGTCAAAGACCAGTCTTCTCACTTGGTGTATCTCAACATATGCATAAAATAACAAACCTGTGAACAGTTGAGCTCAATTGGTCGTTGAAGTTGCGAAAGAATAATGGAAGAAAAAACATCCTTGTTGCACAAGTTGTGTGTTTTCAGATGCTACGAGACCTCAACATCTAATTCTGAGGTCTCAAAATCAAATTCAAATATTTTAGTGAGAAATTACTTCTTGCTCAAAAAACTGCGTGACTTCTTTCTCATAATGTTTTATACTATCAACAGCTCTCCATTACTGGTTACCAAGTAAGGTTTTATGCTAATAGTTATTTTGCGTAATTACCAGTAGTGTCCACTGCCTTTAAAAGGAACATCCGACACTTCTTCAAAACTGTAAAAGAACACTATGTGTACAAGTTCACATAGTGTTCCGAGTCAATAACTGTTCACTCATTTTCTTGATTTGTATCTTGGTATTCCTCAGCCACATCTTGGCGTCTCAGCTGGCGATATCCGAAGAGGATCGTCAACGCATCCTTGATGAGCATGAGAAGCAACAGGTTGCGTTAGAGAGCAGCCTGGCCTTCAGTAAGCTCAGACAACGCAGGCTACTCGAGGAGAAACTCGCTCAGAAGCGGGCCAGGCATATGGCAAAACTACAGAAGAAACAAGAGCAAGAAGTCCAGGTACTAGACTTTTTATATCAACCTATGATCATTATTTCTATGTCTATAAGCTGGTACTCGTTGAAAGCCTGTTCAGCAATTTAATGAGGATTGAAAAGTGGTGTCTTATAGCGATTGACTACAGTGCAAGGTTCTCTATACATACGTGTGCAAGTAAAAAGCTTGTGACTTTAGGCACTGATGATATATAACATTATATAACTAAAGTTATGCCGTTTTAAATAAATGGCGGCCATTTTGAATATATTACATCATAATTAGGTCAAGGTCATTGAATTTTTTTTATGAGCATGGGATTTTATCAATCTACATACCCCTAGAAGTCTTTTTAAAAAAATGGTACTTTTGTCCGCCGTGTCACGATCTTTGTGTTTTTTGTCCTTAATCCACCTCACTATGATGGCTCCCTTGAACTGCTCCAGTTCAATGTCACGTAGAGTATTGGGGAAGAAGTTTTGTTTGTAGGTTTAAGCCAATTTGTACAAATCTGTGTTGTTTTTTTAGCGGGTTTTGTGGTCTCTTGACAGTTTGAACAAATAATAGACAAATTAATGGTGCTGGACCTGCAGTTGTTTTGAAACTTAAAAAGGCCATGTCACACAAGGTAATTTACTGGCAACCTGTCTAGGCAATCTCCAAACAGAACAGGTGTTCACAAAGTGAAAGTTCATATGATTTTCTGGCGATCATAAGACATTGTTTTAAAAATTACTCATGTGCCACTTGAGTTGTCCTGTAGCATGCACTGCAGTGATATGCAAGGAAAACCTTTTTGATGGCAGCCTCATACCACTTTTAGGACAATATCGATCAAAATGCAGCTGTTCCTGCTTGCTTTCCCAACAATTTGATAATACTGGATACTATTGGTACTTGCTCAAATAATTGTTGGCATAAAAACTTACTTGTTAGCGATCAAAGGAGAGCTGTTGGCATAAAAACTTATTTGTTAGCGATCAAAGGAGAGCTGTTGCTAGTATAAAACATTGCGAGAAATGGCTCCCTCTGAAGTAACATAGTTTTCGAAAAGTAATTTTCCACTGAAATATTTGAAATTGATTATGAGACCTCAGAATTCGATTTTGAGGTCTCGATATCAAGCATCTGAAAGCACACAACTTCTTTTGACAAGGGTGTTTTTTTCTTCCATTATTATCGCGCAACCTCGACAACCAATTGAGTTTTCACAGGGGTGTTATTTTGTGCATATGTTGAGATACACCAAGTGAGAAGACTGGTCTTTGCAATATACCAAAGGTGTCCATTGTCTTTAACTTTTTCTCGACCGGCGCCTTTGAAGGGTTTACTGGAAAGTGCGCCGTATGAATGCTCTATTATTATTAATAGTGGTGTAGCACTGTGTCCACCATATCTCAAAATAGCTTTTGAGCTAATTTTCATGCTCAAATGTGATTTCGTTTTCTCAGCGTGACGCACGTAAGAGGCAGCTAGCTGAGAGTGATGAGGAAGAAGATGATGAAAGTCAACAAGAGCTGATGAAGAAACATGCTGAAGAGAAGATAGCATTACTCACTGATGACAGTAATGAGGACTTTGAAGATGAATTGGAAGCTGTAAGTTTGTATTACTGTTTGACATTGGGTGCGTTCCATTAGCTTCCCTGTGTCGACCCCGCGGTGCTCACTCGGTTGAGCCCCTACCAAGAGCTAACTGAACGATCACTCACTGCTCTCGTGGTGACGTCGTGCACCTGGGGCCAGCCCCAGATGACCAACTCCACAAGAAGGACACATGGGGCTGACCCGGGTGAGCCCCTGGAATGACGTCAAAGCTATTTGAACGCACCGGGGGCAGGACCGGGTCGACCCATGGAAGCTAATGGAATGCACCCATAACGGGTTTGTCCTAATTGCAGGTTACAAAATATGACAATTATATTTCATTTTATCACTCACAGATAAAATACATTATTCATTAAACACACACAACTGCTGTGGTGCCACCTTGGCTAGTTTTGTCATGTTGGGTGGGCTTGCCAAACTCTGTCCAAATCATCTTTTTATGACCTTGCACATTTTTCCCAGGGTTTTCCCGGGGTGTCCTTTTGCTATGGGCGGGGCTCCCATATTCAACCAATCAAGTGCAGTTACGTAAAAACAACGGCGTCGCCACGCTGCATTTGTGAAGGAACTTCACTTCGGTTCAGCTTCCAACCAAATCAAGAAATACTCTAGCAACAATACTTCTTAGCAATTTTATGTCTAACCTTTTGTTGACTGTTGTTGTGAAGGTGAGGGTTGAGATGATGCAAGAACGAGTAGGAGCGCTTCAAGAACAAGAGGAACAACTAGGAACTCTGGTTGCTAAGCTACAACTGGAGAGGTCAAGAGAGGTCAGTCAAATCTCAAAGTATTTAAGAGTTAAAACTTACATTTTGTTCAACCCCCCAACTCAATCGCAGATTATCATCACATGATGTTATCGCAAACCTTACTTTAAAAGTATTTTGCTGGTTCATTGCTATTATTCTTTGTTTTACAATTGAATAGGTTTTCCATATTGGAGCTTCATAATGAATATATTTGTTGTTTCTCAGTTGTTAAAATAGATTTTGTAAATATAAAGGTGACTGTATGTTATTACTGTTTTAATGATTTTTGAATGTGTATTTGGTATATTTTTGTAGAAAATTGCCTTCATGTAGTTTTTAGTGTGTAAGTTTTTTGACACCCAAAACCAAAATGCATTTCACTGTATATAATTGTGTGTATATATGACAATTAAATAATTATACTTAACTATTGTTGTTTATGGAACTAAATGTTTTTTAAAAATTAAATTTGAATTGCTAACAGATGGCTACAATAGAAGAACAGCAGAAAGCTCTCTGGCAACTTAAGATGAACATGCTGGACAATATGACAGAGAATGGAATCCTTCGTAATGCTGACTGTAAAAAAGTTATTGATACTCATCAAAAGGTAAGTGACTTCACCGAGAAGCTAACAGTAACTCTTTCCTATATTAAAGAGATATCTATGGAGGAAAATACAACTAAGCCGTGAAAAATTCATCAAACTTTGGTAGAATATTAGTAAAAAAGAAGATATATAATGAATAGGGTAGGTGGCCTTAGCTTTCGATCCAAACCGGACCTTCTTCAGAGGCATAAAACAAGTACAAACAAATACATATCCATTTATAGAAAAAAGAGAGGGGAAAGGGATTAAGGGAAGGATCCAGAAAGAAGCGGGAAAATAACAGCCAATCAAAGTTTCTATTTCAGAAACAATATTGGTGGCTATGAACCAATAGGAGTGAAGTGCGAGGACAAAGGATGTTTAGTATAAAAGGTTGGGTTACTGGACCATAAAAGTGGTAAATGTATTGTTCGACAACAATGCAGGGAAACATGAAAGGGTAGGATTAGATGTATATAAAAAAGAAGGTATATATATTTTATATAGGACTTATCTTTTCTGGACCGGGTTTGTTTTTAAGGACCAGAATCAAAATGAGAAGAGACTAGAACCAAATTGAGAATGCAGTTTTATCATCTAAATTGTTTCAGGTAAACAAAACACTGACAACACTGATGTCATTTGATGGGCAGATACTCTCAGCAGGATTGAAAGATATTTGTGATATTTGAACATCATTCTTTTGAAACAAAGCTGTTGAACTTAAACAAAAGACCATTGGACTTGTCCCGTATTGAGTTTACAATAATAATAATAATAATAATAATAATTACAAATTTATATACAGCGCATTTCACAATAACCGTATCAATGCGCTGCTTTACATTAGTGCCCTGGTCATTAAACCAATAACAGCTCCCTGGGGTCTATACAGCCCCGAGCTGCCATGGCACTCCGAAGGCTTTTCCATACACAATATCAACCTCTACCCTCGCAGGTACCCATTTATACCCCTGGCTGAAGAGAAGCAATTATATTAAAGTAAGGACAAGTGTCACAAGAGTTTATTGGCCCAACACTGAAATCACTCGCTTCACTTTGGTCCAGTGCAAAATTCCAGCCCTATAATAATGGTATATTTGTACAGATATTTTGTTTGTATTGAACAGGAAGCCAAAAATCTGGAGAACAAGTTGAACGCAGAGCGTGAGAAACAAGAGAAAGAGTTCAAGCGTCGGCTACGCGAGAAGCTAGCTGATCGGGAGTTGATGTTTACCAGTAAACAAGAGGAAGAACTGAGGTTCTTGGTGGAGAACGAGAAGAATAAGACGTCAGCAAGATTGAAACGAGTCGCTCTGAAACATAAACATCTAATGCAGATGGAGGAGTTCAGGTAGGGATCAGACAACAACTCTAGATATTAAGAACATAATCAGTAAAAAAAAAAGGTTTTTATTGATTGAATCAATTAAAACAAATTCATAAGCCGCATTAAGTATGTCCTACTGTATTAGCAGGGATGAAAGTTTCAGACTTTTATCTGAATTTAGAATTGTTTATGTCTTCCTGGTGAAATAACAATAGCAGTTATTTTCTTCAGCTATGAAGCAATAATAACGCCAGCTCGATCACCTCATTCAAGACACTCCTTAAAGCTCACCTGTTCCAGCAGGCTTACTAACCATTCAACTGTGTCTCAGCGCCTTAGAACAAACTCTTGATTTGGCACTCTATAAATGACCTTTGATTGATTGATTGATTGATTTATACTGCGCCTTTCCAGAGGTTGCAAACCCTAGCATGTGTCCAACACGAATCAAAGATCAAAAATCAAAAATCAATTCCCTGTATTTTTTGCATTGTGTCCCTATCAGGCATAATCTTGAGGTTGAAGTGAACCAAGCTCTTGAGGATCTAAGGAGACAGTTTGAGATTAACAGACTCAAGCAACTACAAGAACAGGTAACATTAAACATGGATACTGGTCATGCTGGTAATAAACCATTATTTAATTTGTAGGTACTCATAATAAAGTGTACCATTTGTTTCTTATCATGATGTTAACGGTAGTAACTTTGTAAAAAATCAATTGAGGTGATTGAATCCCGGTCGTGACACTTGTGTCCTTGAGCAAGATACTTTACTATAATTGCTTCTCTTCACCCAGGGGAATAAATGGGTACCTGCGAGGGTAAAGGTTGATATTGTGAATGAAAAAGCCTTTGGAGCGATATAAACTGTTGTATACTCCCAAGGGAGCTGAGAAACATTAAAAAGGGATGTTATTGGCCCTATGACCAGGGCACTAATGTAAAGCGCTTAGAGCATTAAGTGTTAGTTATTAGGCGCTACATGTATATAAATCGAAGGTTATTATTATTATTATTAGTATTATAAATTTTGTAGTTACGTTTCAATTTGAAAATGATAGAAAAGGCAGATCACTTTTTTCCTCGATTATTGATGGAATTAAATGGTGTTTGAAGCTTTGCATGGTGTGAAGAATAAAAAGTAACTCTAAGTAATAAATAAATGACTAAACAGCCATGTATTAAATCTCTTATTATGAGGGTGCGTGGGCTCTGAGAAGAGCCGGTTTGGTCTTGGTGTTTCGAAAAAGTATACTCTACTCGTCTTAAGGTCTGACGACGAGCAGAGTATACATTGTACGTCAAGAACAAACCGGCTCTTTTCAGAGCAACATTCCCTTAAAAGAGTTATTATACATGGCTGTACCTGTACCTGCAAGTTAACTACTTACATGTAGTAATTTTATAGTTACTTCTTATTGATGGAATTATAAGTGCAATTTTTTTTTTAAATAGGGTTAAAAAAACAAACATAAACAGGCATGTTATTCTTTCTACTTCAATCTGATTTCCATTTTTTTTTTGGGGGGGGGGGGGTTTTGGCTCAGAAAGATCAGCAAAGTATAGTCTGATACCATTTCTTGAAAATAAGATGTCAGAAAGACGCAAAGGAAAGTTATGAGTATTCATTTATCTTGTTTTTCAATGTTTCCCAGGAGCTTCAGTTTATCTCTGGTTTGGTCAAGCATGGCGGCTTCAACTCGACTGAGCTGCGGAACGTCTTATTTCTCCTGTTTCCTGGTAAGACACAGGAGGAGCTGGCACCTCTACTCAGGAGGATGTACAATAAAGAGGAAGGAGAGGATATTGAGGAGGATGAAGGAGATAGTCTTGATAATGGAAACAAGAAAAGGTAAGTTTTATTTCGCAGACTAAAGGCCGAGTCACATTGCAGCGATAACAAAAACGATAGTGATATCGACACTAAGAGAACGCATTCTATTTGTTGAAGTTGCTCCACGCAGAACACGCCTACGCTTATTCAACCAATTAAAAAGGGTGCATTTTTAATGTTTTCGTTTTCGTTCTCATTATCGAGGCCTGTGTGACCGAGCCTTTAAGCCCGGTTCCCTCTTCCTGCGAATGCGAAACATATTTTGACGTCACATTGCTGTTTTTCGCAGGAGGTGAACACAGTTTAATCATTGCGAATTATTTGTTGCGAATTTGTGACATGACAATTTGTAACACATTTGCAGGAAGTACGAACCGGGCTAAATGGTGGAAGAGCCATAACATGATTGACAAAGTTTTTATGCATGGTTTGGGGTGCTACATCTTTTTTAGCTCTTACATGGTTTTGGGTGCTAGATTAGTTCTTTTATTGGCATGGTTTTGGGTGCTACATGTAGATCATTTCTTTTATTTGAATGGTTCTGGGTGCTAGATCATTTCTTTTATTGCCATGGTTTTGGGTGTTGGATCATTTCTCTTATATCCATGGGGTTGGGTGCTATATCATTTCTCTTATTGCAGCGGTGGTGCAATGGAGGCGGATATCCAGGGCTACAATTAAACATAAATCATGTCTCAGAGTTACATCAAGTGAACATTTGATAAGATCCTTAATTGATGGCAAACAGACAGAATCTCAGCACTAGTTATTGATTGTAAAGTTTAAAAAAACACTCAAAATGCAAAGCGTCTTCAAAGACCAATCATTCAGACACAAAAAATAATGTCAGGACAAAACATTCTGCATTGCTCACCCCACCTATAGTCCTTGTTTTTGTAAAATGAAATGAAGAACAAAAATTGTTGGTATGTTATCTAGAGCACAGGTTGAAGTGTTGCTGTAGTTATATGTCATACTTGCATTACATGAGAGACATATTTCTTCAGTCCTAACCTTGTTTTCATTCACGTTCTCTATTCATTTGCACCCAGTTTTTAACCTTGAAAAGTTTATTTTCTCTGTGGTGGTGTTAAATTGTCTTTTTCTACTCTAAACACCAGCTGTGATGTGAATACATGTAGCACCAATGAGGTATGAAGTGATTGTTCGCAGCAAAATAACTATAGTAGGCAATGGGAAAGTTGACATTTACCAGAGAGCTAAAATGGCAGCACACAAAGTGCCTCATACACCTGTATAGCAGGGCCCAATTTCATGGCTCTGCTTACCGTAAGCACAGAATCGGCGCTTACGGAAGCAGGGAATTTTGTGCTTACGGCAAGCGTATTTCACGGGTTAGCGGCGAATTTGGGCTTCTGCGCGTGCGTACTTCACGTTACTAGGCATTCTATGCTTACAAGGCTAGCGCAGAAATTCGGCGCTTGCACGTAAGCGGGGAATCGCGATCGTAAGCGCAGAACTCGGCGGTAAGCAGAGCCATGAAACTGGGCCCAGATCTGTGCATGCTGTATTAGCCAATAATAAAGCAGAAATCTGCAATACATCTAAAATGGCAGCACCCATGATGGCTTCAAATCAGATCTCTGCATATACACACGTAGCTAAAAACTACCATTCAGGTATAAAATGGCGGCACTGACAAATCGCCTCATTGAAGCAGATACACACAGAAAACTATGAAGCATTCTCATCAGAGCTCTATTTCCATGATCTAATTATCATATAATCTCCATTAAACCCTTTAATCTAAAAGGCAGGTTTCCTTCTTCATATTTCACTCATCATTCCTATCCTTAAATTAAAACAATTTGAACAAACTTGCATTTTGCCTCCATAGGCCTACTTTATATGGTTGCTAAACATTTTCTTATGGTCTAAGAATAAATTGCATTGATGTCCTAAAACAAATTTGATTCAATATTTCACATAATTTCATTCACAAACACTCAGAATCATGATGCCATTTTTTTTCTCCCTCCCTCCTTTTTTTTACCCTTTCTGATCACTCATTCATTGTCTCATATAAAATTAATTCAATTTATCTTCATTAACCGCGCCCATAATAATGTTTATTCTTCTTAACTTCATTTCTTGGGACATATCGATTATCCATGTGTTTTATCATCTTCTATGGATATTTAATTTTCACTTCACTATTTCTAAAACGTCATTTCATCCTCCCTTTTGCATGTTTTGGTTGATGTTTGTTCTTTTCCTTCCTTTTTTCTTCAATCAATGTTTTAAACAATGTCATTCTCTGCTCTTTGAACATTTCTAACTACTTTCATAATGTTTCATTTATGTCTGTACCACCCAAATTCTCACTCTTCTTATTCATTTTAATTATATCTAATTCTTTGTCAACACAAATAAAAAAATAAAAACATTTGCTATGCTTGGTTCCATTTCAAATCACTCCACCATAACCCAACCTTTCTGCCTCATTATGCATGCATTCATTAATTTGTCTGTTGGTCTGTTTGTCTATTGTATTGGCTGTCTGTCCATCACCCTCCCCCCTCTATGCACAGAAGTCTAACTAACCGCATTTTACAGGGCCTCATCAAATCGGAGCCTGGAGACAAACAGGAAAAATACAAATTCAGAAAGCCGCTTGGAGGAGAAGATCCAGCTGAGCATTCTGGGTAATGTGAGTAGTTCAGCAGTCTCAACACCCACCAGAGAGAAGAGGTGAGTAACATTTATATGCAGCTCAAAATGTGGCGTGGCATGTCATTGCCAAACGGTCTTCCGGAACCATGAGTGTGTTTTGGCGACCCCAACCAAAGCCCAACCGAATCCACAAGTCGGTTACCGGTTGGTCTGAACAGCATCGACACCGCGCTCAACCGAACATGCGAAAATGCTCGACTGATGACCAATATTTCTGGTTGGGTTCGCCTAAACGAACTCCAAGGTCTGGTGTTGTCAGCAGTAGAGTGTGGTATTGAATCCCAGTCTCAAGACACTTGACCATAACTGAAGTGGCATATTTTGTTTTTCTTAAAACTAAGGCACTGGCATTCAGTGTTTATAATAGAGAGTAAATAAATTTTGAACATTCCTACAAAATGTCCCGGTTCTGAAGTGCACAAAGAGTGCTTCCATGCGAGTTGGTTGTCTTTATCCACTCTTGGATGTGCAAATTGTCTTTCATTCGGAACATAACTATTTGTTTGTTTCTACTCCAGGAAACCCAGCAAGCTCCTCGGCAGGCTCAAGAAGAACAAACAGAAAAAGAAGAAACTGGCTCCCATCAGGAATGACCAAGATCCCTACGATAGACCCTACCAAGGTGATGCGCTACCAGGGATCGGGATGGCTAGACCGGATCCTCTAGGTGGGGTAGGGACACCTGATGAAGATTCAGAAGGAGATAGAAGAAAGAGGTTGGATTCTGATTCGAATGAGGAGGAGGAACGGAGGCCACTCAAGAAGCAAGGGAGACCTCAGGGCAAATCAGACTATTCTTATTAGACATCATCATTCTCTGTGGTCCATCAAGGGGGACGTACATGTAGAGCGGCCCAAACCAAACGATTTGTTGCAGACTGCCACAGCTGCTGTGCCGGTGAGTCATGGTCCACTTCTAGCTGGCCCAACCAGGTGTTGGGTGATTGCCCTCTGGGTCTCTTCCAGGCTGGGCCAGACTTAGACAACGAGACCAATTTCATGGCTTTGTTTACTCTAAGCAAAGAATCTGCGCTTACTAAAGCAGAGAATTTTGCGCTAACGTCAATTTCATGGGTTATTAGGAAATTTTTGCCCTCTGAGTATGTGTTCTCCACATTACTTAGTTTTTAGACATTCTTCGCTTACACAGCTATAGTGCAGAAATTTGTTATGCTTGCACAGTAAGCAGCGGATGGTGGTTGTAAATGCAGAATGCGGTGAAGCAGAGCCATGAAATAGGGGCCCAGACCAACATAACAATTGCAGGGCTAAACTTTTACACTGGACCACATGCCTGAGGCCATAGTTATGGTGTTGGACCAGGAAACTTTTTACTGGACAAAAAGTTTGGTGGTCTTGTTTTTTTTTGTAATTTAATATCAATGAAGCATAATTTGTTTTACAGTACCTGCTTGACTGTATAACTGTTTGTATTTTGTAGCATTCTTCTTTTATGTCTTTTTTTGTGTTAATTCTTTGCAAAAACTTGAGGACCTTTTTTGTGGAGACGAAATATTGTTCATATCTTCATTTCATACATGTCATAAGTAATATTATTAATAGTTAGTGCCTTCAATCCAATGTAACTTTGAGACTTCATAACAGGCAGGGAGGTCTCAATGTTTCTTATTTCTTGAGTTGATCCTCAAAAACAGAATTTTCAATGCATTTTATTTTACACTTTGAAGCAACGGTTCACCGAAGGTAGTTTTTTTTTATGATAGGCCTACTTTAACTGAAGTTGACATACAAGTATGATCATAAGCCTTTTTGAGATATGGTGGACACAATGCTACCACACAGTAAAGTTGTGGTAAATTTGTGCGTATTGACCATAGAAATAGAACGTATGTTATTCAGTCAAGTGCGCATTTTAGGTGATGCGGCGTTTACACGTAAACCTAATGACCACAAACATGGTGAGCGTGGCATCAGTCGCGGCGTGTGACGCCCGTGTATCACGTCCGCCATACCTCACAAAGGCTTATTGATAGGCCATGCAGTTCACATTCCATTCTTGATTTTGTCATTTTGCCTGCCTTTTTTAATGAAGAAAATTTTCATACTCAGGATGGCAACGAAATAAATGAACTTGTAAAATAAAAAGTATGAAATAATTTGATATACAATAAGTTTGTATTAGCTTCTGATATGAATGATATAGAGTTATGTGGAATAAGTGCTGGTTGAAGCTTTACATGGTGTGGATTATAAAAAAAAAACTAGAGTAAGTAAACCTGCAGGTACAAGTCAAGCTTTTATAAAATTAGGCCTGTAGTCAATAACGGTAACAGTGACGTGGCCGAGCGGTTAACAGCACAGAATTCAAACTCTGGTGTTTCTGATCAGCAGAGTGTGAGTTCGAATCCCCAGCCGTGACACTTGTGTCCTTAAGCAAGACACTTGCCCATTGCTTCGTCCTTCGGATGGGACGTAAAGCCGTTTGTCCCTTGTGTTGTGTAACGCATGTAAAAGAACCCAGTGCACTTATTGAAAAGAGAAGGGGTTCGCCCCGGTGTTCCTGGCTGTGGCTGCTGTACGCGCCGTAGCACCATGTTAACCCCTAGAAGGTGCTAAATAATTGGGTCTTATAGTTCATCACTGCCCATATCGTTCTGAAAGTTTGTATATACCAGGTGCCTTCAGTACCTTGTTTGGTAGATATGTGCGCTATATAAAACTTCAATATTATTATTATTATTATTATTATTATTATTATTATTATGTATAAAGCTCTTTTGGGAGAAGTGTTGGCTCTGAGAAGAAGTCTCATTGTTTTGCTCTACTAAACTCTGCTTCTCTCTTCAGGAGAAACAAAAGAGTCATTTACAACAATAGGGGACTTTCAGGACGCTTGGTGGCAGCAGACTTCACCAGGTAAAATCCATTGTTCTCAGTAATGTGCGCGTGCTCAGAACTACATAAACAATGGACATTTACCTGGTAAGTCTGCTGCCACCTAGCGCTCCTATACCAGTGGCTTCTTATATTGCATAAAATCCGTCACTAAGTGACGCTCATGGCGCTTAATTATTATTACAATTTATCATTTGTTTATATATTTTGAAGTATGCGACTTTTCACCCTAACATAGCACCATGTAATGGTTTACAAGGTGCTGTGACACACGGCCAATCCAACCAGGAACACTGGGGCGAACCTGTCCTCTTTTTGACCAAACACACAATGCCTTCGGCTTTACGCCCCATCCAAAGGACGTATCAATAATGGTTTAAGTGTCTTACCTAACTCAAGTGCCACGACCTGGACTCAAGCCCACATTCTGTTGATCAGAAAGTACCCGCAAAGTACGAGAACGTTGCTCTACTGCTCAACTACAACACGTCATTACACATGGTAGTACCCGCAGGTTAACCAACTACAGTTTTTCTTACTTTGAAGTAATAATAAGAAAGATAAACTAGGAGGGTCAGGTTAAATTATTAATTTTGGTTGTAATAATCTTTGGTTGTCTGTGTGGTGTCATTTTTCTACACGAAGCAACTTGATTGAAACCCTGTTTACACAAGTGCAATTAAACTTTCCTTTCACCCATCTGCTAAAACTAAAGTTCAATGTTTAATTAAGATGAAACACAAAAACCTCAGAGATATTGTTTGATAAGTTGAAAATCTTTTAGTGAGATCCATGCTGTACACAAAATGCCTCTATCTGTTAACAAGTGATATTTTGTCAATTTAAACTCTTTAATTTGTATCACTCAGTTTGTATATAATTTGTATCAGTCAGTTTGTATATAATTTGTATCAGTCAGTTTGTATATAATTTGTATCAGTCAGTTTGTATATTTCTATAGTTTTTTTGTTGTTTCCCCCTTAAGCAGAAAATATTGCTTCATATTTTTCTGATAAGCAAGAATGAGCAGGATGCCAGTCAAAGCTGGTAGTGTTGACATGGTATTTTTTAGGGTACCCTTATTTTGGTAAGCAAAAATTTGTCGTGCTTAGCAACTTTTTGGTGCATAAGCAGCTCTATGAAACTGGGCCCTGTGATATTAGTGGTAAATTTAACTGTGGTGTGTTTGAGACATAGTATACTTTGATATTCTCAAAAACCCCAAACCATTTAAAAAAAAATTACTTTGAGATGCCTGCCCAAAATGATATGTTGGCATTTTGTAAACAAATGACAAAGGCGTCATTATCGCAAGCATTCTTTTATTTATGACCATTCACGAGGTTGTTGTATAAACATTTTTTTGTTACTTTCTTTGTATATATTTTTGTATTTTCATGTGTAGTTTTTCAGAATGTCTATTCATTTGATGTCATATTTTTTTCAGACAACTATGGGCTCAGCAATTTAAAACACCACACTCTCTTTAAAGTGTGAAATTATTCATTATTCACCAGAGTGCTTTATTTGTAAATATTTGCTGTTTTGGGGTGAAATGTAAGGACAGCAATTGAGTGTATTTTTCTAGAAATGTGAATTCTTGTGTAATTAAAGGCACTGGACACAATTGTTTATTACTCAAAATAGTTATTAGCATAAAACCTTTCTTGATTACGAGTAATGGGGAGAGGTTGATAGTATAAAACATTGTGAGAAACGGCTCCCTCTGAAGTGACATAGTTTTTCGAGAAATAAGTAATTTTCCACAAATTTGATTTCGAGACCTCAGATTTAGAATTTGAGGTCTCGAAATCAACTATCTAAAAGCACGCAACTTCGTGTGACAAGGGTGGTTTTTCTTTCATTATTATCTCACAACTTCAAGCTCAAATTTTCACAGGTTTGTTATTTCATGCATATGTTGATATACACCAAGTGAGAAGACTGGTCTTTGACAGTTACCAATAGTGTCCAGTGTCTGTAATGTAATGTACATGTTTGAAGGAACATCCTAATTTTTTTATCAGATAGTAAACAACCAAAACCAGAATTACGTTTTATTTGTTATCTTGGACTATTATTTTCAAGTGTCTAAGAACTAATAGGATTTTTTTGTTTTTAAATTTCAGGAATTAATGGGGTTTTTTTCAAGAGGCTATAGCACCTCATACCTCCAACTAAAGGCAAATTTTGAAGCTAAAATTATAAGTTTATAAGAATGTTTTGTATAAAACCAGTTTTTATCAATATGAATGAGAAATGCCTTAAATGCGTATGCCTAAGGTCTCTGATGTGCAACCATTAGTTAGCCATGTTTTTGAAAATATTGATGCCTTATATTTGTAAATTCAAAAATTTCCATATGAATTTTTCTATATGCATATAATTTCAAACTTGATTATTAAACAGAAGTGTACTTGAAATGACAACAAAGCTACATCATTAACAGTTGTGTTGTTACATCTCTTGGTGTGCCTGTTTGTAACAATGCTAAGTGTTCAAAGAATAAAACGCTGAACTTTATACATTAAACTACATCGTATCTGCTTTTTGAATCTCAAATTGTCATTAAAAAGTTATCATATTGAGTTGATGGGTTTAATTTATTTGTCTTGTTTATTCATTCAACTTCAAACTGAATTTCACAAAAACATCTGGGACAATTTGTTTTTTGCAAAACTTTACGCAACTGCGTAAGACCACTTGCCCAACGATTATGGCGCAAGTTGCTCCATAAACGCTGCGCAAGTAGGCTTATGCAGTTGCGTAAAGTTTCATAAAATTGTCTGCTGGACTTGTAAACATTTAGTGGATACCCATTGGGAAAAAATATATACATTGTATTACAGCTTACTTCAAACTAACATACTTCACACTCACAAAATAACTGACTTAAAGGAAAGGTACATGTTTGGTAATTGTCAAAGACCAGTGTTCTCACTTGGTGTATCCCATCATAAGCATCAAATAACAAGCCTGTGAAAATTTTGGCTCAATTGGTCATCGAAGTTGCGAGAAAATTATGAAAAAAAAACACCCTTGTTGGACGAATTTGTGTGCTTTCAGATAAGAATAAAAGACTTCTAGCTAGAAGTCTTTCATTATTTTAGTGAGAAATTACCTCTTTCTCAAAAACTACGTTACTTCAGAGGGAGTCGTTTCCCACAATGTTTTATACTATCAACAGCTCTCCAATGCTCGTTACCAAGTCAGTTTTTAAGTTAATATTTGTTATGAGTAATTACCAAGCGTGTACCTTCCCTTCAATCACACCAACTTTTTTTAAACTCACTATGAAATGACAAAGCCCCCCATTCTGTGGTGGATTCATGTTTTTTATTTCTACGAACAAGAAATGGAATGCTTTTGTAACATAGGGCTTATTATTCTACAGTTAAGGAGTGTCCAATTTTCAGCAACTGACAAGCCCTTCTTTAATGTCATAGGCCAAATCACTGAATACTTGAAAAGCAACTGATTAAGCTTGATGAATTCTGCATACACTTAAAAAAAAAACAAAAAAAAAAAAACACCAAGACAAAAACTACAAACCCTAAATAAATTGCATTTTGCTCTGATGTGAAGAGGTATTTAATTATCTCCTAATTGGATGAAAGATCTGACTCTTTCACCAGAAGTATAATTAGGATGCAAACTCTAAAACTACTATGAAAATTTTGAAATGGCAAGGAAAACACAAGAAAATCTCAGTAACTGACCATAAACTGACGCACAAATGGCTTTCCGATGACTCTTTTAATGCACACATTAGGTGGCATATTAGGTGGCACTAAAAAAATCAAGAGCTCACAAAAACCAATCCAAACACAACTTTTAAGAAGTTTGAAGTAGAAATGTTAACAAATTCATCGACTGAGCAAAATATTAGGTGGTAGTTGGCTGCTACATTGTACATGTAGCTTGCCAATTAAGCCGGTAACCATCACCGATAAGGAACAATTTCCTCTGCAAAGGAACACTTTTCTCTGCAGAGTAAGTAGGTAGGAGAGCTTCACAGACTGTATGCAAGCCCAGAAAGTGCGCCCTTTTGCCATGTTTGGTTTGAAAAGCAGCGACCAAATTTAAATAATTTGCAAACTCAAATATTGCCCTCTATTTTAAACGAAGCAGTCACATCGAGTTTAAGGAATATCAGTAGTAGTCGGAGTACCAATTCTTCAGGTGCTGTAGACACAGACAGTGTAACAATTAGGAAGCACAAAAATACCCAGATACTATGTGCATGAGTGTATAGTAGTACATGTAGTTTTTCTAAAACACAGTTAGTATTATTACAAGTCAAGAATAAACACAAATTCTTGCTCACAGCAGGCTACATGTACATGTACATCATTAAAACAATTCAGTGACTCAGTGAAAAGCCTAATAACACTTTTTCCTTAGATCAGTAATTATATGGTTTAAAATGACAGTTATTGCATAAATGACAGCTCAAGGCTTGAACACAGGTTTCAAAGCTAAGGTACAACCATGGAGGTACCAGTAGAAGTAAATTTTCTGAAATGGCAATCCATCTAAGATAATGCTAGGCCAATTTTTGAACCTTAAATAAATCAAGATTACTGACTACCAAAGAGTGTCACAATTGCTCCCAACAATACTTACATGAAATTAAACATAGGGCCTACATGTAAAGACAGGTGCTCAATTAAGAAAAACGGTATCCCTAACAAAACACCTTAACAAACAGTGTCTTGCTTCAATCATATCTCAAACATTACAAACAAAATGGTTGTGTTATTTATAAAAAATTACTAATCTCAGCACAAAACCCTTTCAAAGTGCCATTTTATTACACTTTCCCTGAACAATCTGGTGCATCCAAAGTTTTAATTTGTGTTTAAAATTATATTGAAACTACCGGCTGGGGCTGTGTGTGCTCCCCTGAATTGCAGATGTGAATATTAGAGCATCTCATTAAAGGGAAGGTACACGTTTGGTAATTGTCAAATACCAGTGTTCTCACTTGGTGTATCCCATCATAAGCATCAAATAACAAGCCTGTGAAATTTTGGGCTCAAACGGTCTTCGAAGTTGCGAGAAAATGATGAAAGAAAAAACACCCTTGTTGGACGAATTTGTGTGCTTTCAGATAGGAATAAAAGACTTCTAGCTAGAAGTCTTTTATTATTTGAGTGAGAAGTTACCTCTTTCTCAAAAACTACATTACTTCTAGCTAGAAGTCTTTTATTATTTGAGTGAGAAATTACCTTTCTCAAAAACTACATTACTTCTAGCTAGAAGTCTTTTATTATTTGAGTGAGAAATTTCCTTTCTCAAAAACTACCTTACTTCAGAGGGAGTGGTTTCCCACAATGTTTTATACTATCAGCAGCTCTCCAATGCTCACTACCAAGTCAGCTTTTACGTTAATATTTGTTTTGAGTAATTACCAAACGTGTACCTTCCCTTTAAATATTTAAATATGCAGCAAGTTAGCTGAACATTTGATGCACTGAGCTGCTCAGGCAACTACACAAGAAACAACCCTAAATATCTAATCTCGAATTAATTCAACAAATGTTTTATACTATTTTTGAAGGGTCGGTCAAGAAAGAAGAATTGTCTAAAATTGAGAGAACTTGAAGAGTATCTTAAATTGTTGGTGTAATTGCCAACCAATGAAATGTCAAACTAAACATAAATATTGAAACAAAAGGAGTAGAGATTTGCAGGGTCACAAGATGGTATTCCAACAATGAGGAAAACAACTTGTTTATTTACAAATCTCTTATCATTAATTGTTTGAATGCACACACCAATCAAAGTATCCAAGATCCCTTGACAACTAAATTTGGAAAAATGTCAATCAAAATGGATTACCAAGGGTACCGTTTCCACGTGAAGGCCATTTCATTTGAATAAATAGACGACGTGACCTCTGACGTCACTGGAAAACCATAACATGATTCGCGCGCATCAAAACCTTTGTGTTTTGGCAGCCATCTAGAAAGTGTATGCAATCTTACCATGACTACGCGTCCGATTGCCCGGCAAAACATGACGTATACAGTGTTTTTTTCAACAGAGGGGGGGTTTGAATGTAAACATAGGTCACATCGTCTATACCAATGTCTTGTAAACACGCTCATATGCCTGAAATCATTTAGAGGGCGAGGCCTTTTTCATTTTGAAAAGAGCACCTCCAATGTAAGATCTTAAAGTCTATGGGATACGTTTCATGGGGCACCAAGGTCAAGACCAAGGCAACAGAGGCCGTAGCCTCCATGTAGTTCCTGGCCTGCCATCTAAAGCAATTGATGACTTTACACTTAAACGTCCCTGGAGATCATTGATAAAAAAAAAAAAAAACCAAGATCAGGCATGAGACACCAGGCTCTGTCTAATTCTTGTAACAATCCATCGCCCAACCCCAAAACAGACCAAAATCATTCCAGTATCATTCAACCATTTCATCCATTTCTACCATTCCCAAAAGTAGTGACAAATAAGTACTGCTTCCATTTAAGTAATTCCTGACTCAAATCCAGTCCCTTTTGCCAAGTATTTATAATAAATTTCCTGCTGTATTCTTCTACTGATACAAAAACTGAGGATGTCAGATTAAAAGGTTTAATCTCTCCAACAGTTTCGTTTTTCCTCCAAATTTGAAAGATCTGGTATTTTTAAGTGTCAAGATCAAACTAGACACATCTGAACCTCTGATTGGTGTGTGATCATTCTTACACTCCCTATAAAACTTTTTTGGGGGATAAAGTCCCTTAAAATAATATACACTATACAAGTTTCTTAGCTTCAAAGAATCCCTTGAGATGTCTCATCTGCCAGAAGCCGGTGACTAGGAGTATAACTGTCTGTCCGAGGGACCACCACAAGACGCGTTGGTTTGTGCTCTCACTTGTCTGTCGAAATCGCTCCTCACGATACTACAGAAGATAGAAGAAACATAAACTAACATCAGACATGGAATTTCATCTTTGAGAGGCAAAGACCATGTTCATGTTGCAAAGGGGTCTTCAATTGGAAAATCCTAAAGTCTACACAAAACTTATGAAGGGGTACAAAGGCCGGTGGCATTGGACTGGATCCACTAAGACACCAGTGTTAGAATTTATAAGTAGTAAAGTGGGTTTGAAAATCTTTGGACGTGTATCGATTGCAGCTTTGTAATTGCCAACCGCAAGTATTACACTTGATCATTGCCATTTCAACATGATGAATTGCTCTATGGCTAACAGCAGCACACAATTTCCTGAAAAACAATCGCCTTTTGCATGGCAAATGGTGATCATCGTTTTAAGAAAATGTCCACCAATCATACTGGCGAGACATGGAAAAGTTTATTTCACAGTCTTTTCACGATTGTGCCCGTGTGTTTCATTTCATAAATATTCAAATCACGGTCAGGAAAAAAAACATGGGAGGTCTTAGTGCCAAAACCAGACATTCCTTTCAGACAAAAGTTTGTTCAAGAATAAACGAGGATATCTACCAAGCCATAGAGTGAAATGTCAAGCCTGAGCACTAACATTATCTTAAGATGAGTTGTAAATATCACCATAGTGGTTTGTATTGTAACATACTTTGGTGAGGTAGGATTTGAAACTTTGCATGGTAGAAATACGATATGGATAGGTTTGTGGTAACACCATGTTATGACTATCTCTAATGAGTTGGGGTGGTTCTGAAAAGAACCGTTGGTTTCAACTCGACGATTTGATCAGTATGCTCTGATCGTCTTCTGGAGAAAACTTTGGTTAGTAGTACTTCAGAATCTTCATGTCAGTTTTATCTCTCTGTGACATGTCCGAGGAATGGTTGCGATTGTCTCTAATGTTAGACTCACCCTTTGGTAGTTTTGTTCTTTCTGTACTTGTGCGACCTGATCTAGGAGCTGCCTAACACGAAGCTGTAGCTCTGTCAATTTATCTTTTTCGGCAATCTGTTTGTAATCATTGGCATGTTCACCAACTTCAATATCCAGATGAACCCTCTGCAGGCAAGAAAACAAATCAAAATCATATATATGATAGATGTTAAATTTGCATCGGGAACAAAGAATATTAATTTTGTTTTTTACCCATACATCGGTGTGTGTTAGTACTGTACCGGTACTTTCCCCCGAGTTCTGTGAAAAAATATCACAGGCATATTACTCGGGTGGGATTCGTACCCACGACCCTTGCAATTCTAGAGCAGTGTCATACCAACTAGACTACCGAGATTGCCCGGTAGTTAGAGGCAATACGAATCCTATCAAAATCAAGAAAAAAAAGAAAAATCTTGCTAAAGTTTTGTCGGTTACCCAGTTGTACCCAGTTCCCAACCAGACCTGACACTCTTCTGTGGTACAGGGAACCCACTTTTGGCGATTGTGATTTCAAGAGACCCAGTCCCAATTAATACCCATCTACGACACACATTACTGTTACAAAGTATACATAACAGTCATCATGCTGTGAGTGGCTGTTGATAAATAATTATTCAAATTTAAGCATGGATCGTGCGCACTATTAAACCACAGACTTGCTTTTGCAACAATGAGAGGGAGGTTAAAATAGATCCGCTCAGTGGTGTGTGTGGACCTAGGCGGCTTATGTTTTATACTGAACTTAATAAATAGTGGAACCGTGTCAAACTCCAAACCAAGTTTTTTTTTCAGAACCAGAATGGAGTCCCAAATTTCTGGAAATGCCCAATGTCTGTATATTTAGCATTTGAATCTATAGGAAGGTTGTAACAATAAGTAACACAATACAATCACATTAAAACTTGTATATTTACCATTTTGTTGTTAGCACCAAACATAGCCCACTTGGTGGAGTTTGAATAAAGGCATATGGAGTGTTCTCCGGGTGTGTGTGATGTAAAGGTAAACCTCCCTTCAGAGCTGTAAACCTTGGACAGAATAATCTTACTGTCTGGATCCTTCACTTCAACATGCATACCAATGTGCGGACTCGATGGCATGAAATCATTGGTGTTTTTGTCGTACAGTTGGGTTTTATAGTTACCTGCAAGAAATTTAAAAAGTCAAGATTTAGGATGCATGACTGGGGATCTCGAGCTAAATGGCTGAGTTATATTTTATTATTATTGGTGCATTGATACAAAATCATACAAATTGTTTTATATGCATAATCTCAACACAAAAGTCAGGTGACCACACCGGCTCTTTTCAGAGCCAACACTCACACAAAAGAGATTTACAGTAACATGAACACATGGTTGTACCCGCTGTTACTATTTATTTATAGTTTCTTCCTGACAACTTTGTATGAGGGTTACATTATCGCAATTTGACTTTTAAGTCTAGTTGCGATAAACGTAACCCCCATCTCGCCGTCGGGAGGAGGGTTACATCATCGCAACTAACAAGTCAAAAGTCAACATTTATTGGATTCAACCAAGAGGAAATAATTGAGTTGGGACCAGTTCTGTGTTCATAAAATGTTGATGTTAATTCAGTGATTTATATTTCTGTTTATTTATGTCATGTCTTGTTTGATTTTTAAATTGCCCATTTTCCACCCAGTTTGTTCGTTTTATTGAATGTTGTTATCCAATCCCATTTGACATAAATAGTCATTAATTATCGGCGATATTTACTTTACTTCACCTACTAACTAAGTACTATAATTATACTTAGTATTAGTATTACTAATGACAACCAGTCAAAATTTTAAAATAATATTGTCCTGCTCCAGCACTAAACTAAATGAGGGTTACAGTTATTGCACGTATACAATGAATTAAAAATAATAACTCAATCAAACTTGGAGCAATGTACCTAATAATGCCAGAAAATATGATGATACAAATAAAGTGGAAGTTTTTTTCTGGTAGTCTGACTGACCCTCGTCTGGAATGGAATTGGAACTCAGAATATGCCATTGGATTGTTTGGAAAAATCATTCCCATTTTTTATTGTTTGCCACCTCTATGAGCCCACTAAAAGTGTACTTAAATGCAAAAGAATAATATGAACGAAATTTTAGCTTTTACAATAATAAATCGAGTAAAATTTATTAAGAAAGTGTATTGATTAATAGATTGCCCTGGATATAAAAATCAAACAATTTTACTTTTTAAGTTAAACGTGTGGGAATGGATCATGACATTAGCGGTTAGTAACTCAGTTAGAACATACTTAGACAAAATACTCACCAATAACCATAGTTTCATCAGGGATTTCTTCGATGAAACATTTTTTTTCTGTTTCACCAATGTGAAAATACAAGCCTAATGCAGAAGAAAACCCTAAAAAGAGAAGAAATGCCGTCTGAATAAACCTCCCCATGTTGAAACTCTACAGCAAAAAGCAGCAGCCAGAAAACGGATGGTTATTTTATCACTGGTACTCGTTTCTGCGTACAAAATAAATGTAGTGGGATTTAGATACCATTGAAATTCTTGTTCACTGTTTTGCCACGTCGTTTTACGTTTAGACTGGCCTGCAAGTCGTTGCATCATTCTGTTGGCAGCCGGCGAGAGGTGGGGGCGGGGTCAATGGAATTAAGATGGGGGGGGGGGGGGGGGGCGGCGGGGGGGGGGGGGGGGCGGCGGGGGGGGGGGGGGGGCGGCGGGGGTGTTGAAACAACCAATTAATTAAATACATCAATATTAGCAATACTATATCAGCACACACACTGAGCCTGCCAACTCAGTGGTGTAACAGTTCAGAGTGGCAGGTTGGGGTTGGGGATTGGGGCGATGCGATGGGGTACGGGTGAGGGGCCTTGGGAGGGGGCACTGCATAGCAACCGTTATTGACTACAGGCCCAATTTTATAAAGCTGTTTAGCAGAAAACAAAATTGATTAACAAATTATTCAGTAAGCAAAACATGTGTGGGGCACCAGTCACAACAATGCAAATTTTGTGGAGTTGGACGATAACCTGTTTTTGCTAAGCAAGATCATTCCTGATTTAGGCCATGTATGGCATGGCAGGTTTTTATTTCACAGTTTCATACTTTTTTGGGCCAATAAAGCAACCCAGGCCTCAACTGAGCTGACCAAACTAACAAGTTATTGTCTGCAAAGTGTAGTCTTGGCCTTTGGCCATGGTCACAAGATGGCATGACTTGCATTGTGTAGGTGATCCGATACAATAGACCTTTATCATGGTGAAGCCATCTTGATTTTCTCCCATTCACATCAATGCAAACCAACCCGAGGCTGGAAGGAGAAATAGTCAGGCTCCTTTTTGTACAACGACTAGCATCCATTACTGCTATTTGAAACAAGGTACATGACCAAGTGGTGGCAGCATGGTATTGCATGGTCTATACACCATGGAGGTAAGATCTATTTCTACCTCATGGCATGATTACACAATAAGCCAAATGAGAAACTTGAGACATAGAACAATCACAGAAAACACAAGAACCTCACGGATGGCTTATAATACACATATTTATATTTTATTCAACGCAAATAAATTACAAATGGACAGAATCATAAGCTCTTCTTTAGAGATTGACTCGACTCTAAAATAAATAATATTCAGACCTGAATATGAGTAACTTTAAGGGTATGCAACAGAAATTGCACAAATCGAAAATTCTCCATCACAATTAATCAATATCTTTGTAAATTATCGTTGATAAAATTTACCAAGTCATTTTTATATCATCAAGAATAGCTTTCAAATGCATAATTAATCATTTAAAATGAACATAATTTGGTGTTACCACAAACTAATTATACAGCGATATATCACCATGCAATGGCTCAAAACATATTGATTTCTTAGAAAGTCAATAAAATTGATCGAATGCAATACAAAACAATAAGTAGAAGGATAGCAAAGTTCAGGTCGTTTGAATCAAAACTTGTAGAGGTAATAATTATGTACACATTTCATATACTGTCACAACTTCATAACTATTTTCGATAAATATTTATTTTGCGAAAATAAATTCCATACTAAGGGGATCAACACATTTAATAACAAAACATTTTGTAGCACTAATAACTAAATAAAAAGAATAAAAATGTAACTAAAAAACAACCAAACAAACAAATAAATTAGTTCATAAAACAAATAATAATAATTCCCAGTCTAATGTTCGGCTGGGAGTTATCTTTGTTCAAGTAAACTGCCCTTTCTATAAAAGGATTTTCCAGCTTGGTTTAGCATTTGTATTTTGTTAGCAAAAATTATGATTACTTGAGCCCAAACCACTTGTCTCAATCATTTACGGAAAACAATATGAGATACTTTTACAAAAGAAAACATGGTACAGAATCAAGAAGTTAGAACAAGTGACACAACATGGAGGGATGGTAGCCCCCCCCCCCCTCACTGCTCAGAACCACTGCCAACCCCACCACCTTATTCGATTTAAATGTCTGTCTATCATCATTGTCAACAATGTGTAACAAGGAAAACAATGTGTATGGTGTAGGCCTAAGTATAGTCGTTGTCTTTGAAACAGACAATATTTACAAACAACTAGTTTTAAAGCATTTGTAAAAACTTTGCTCAAATTAAAGAAGGTGTGCCAGTAATACAAGGATAGGTCGATATGCAGGGAAGGGTTCTGTTTTGTTGTGAATTTTTGTTTAATAGTACGCAGCCTCTTCAAGAAAATGTTTTTGATAAATGTCCCAAAGAGTAACTACACTGTTTTATGTTGCTTACAATTTTCGGCCAGCTTGAGTCTATCTCTGAAAATAAACTGCTGGGAGGTTCTATGGGCCAAATTTTATTGAACAGAAAATACTTCTTGACAAATTTCTTTGCTAAGCAAATATTTAGTTGGGCACAAGCCACAACAACCCAACTTAATGTATACTGGGTTGTTAACCTGTTTCTGCTAGGCAATAATAGTTTGTGCTAAGAAGGTTTTTGTGATGCAGGCTTTATGAAATCGGGCCCTGTTGTGGTATTGAGGAGTTGTTTTATGAGATGTTGATGCCATCTGTTTGTTTATCTGCCCAATTATTCTCTGGTAACACACAATGTAGGTCACTGGGAGACCAACTAAGGTGTGGCTAGAAATTATGGGATAACATGAACTAATGAATACTCCCAATTTTGATATCATTGAGCCGTCAAAGATGGTGTATTTAAACATTAAAAAAAGGACGAAAATATATTTTTGAGAGGACAAACAAAGCCCTGGCAAAATCCCTACAAGTGGAACGTGTTCCTTGTCGTCCCCAAGCTATGTATCCCTAGATCTACATTAAAAAAACCATAGAACAATTCAATTACTATCATTTGCCAAACACTTATATATTCTCATTCACATTTTTACAGGTTTTTTTATGACTTACTGATTCTACAATTTATCGTACAGAAAGGATGAAGATAAATAAGTAAAATTTGGACATCAGTGGAGGCGATAAGATAAAGGCACAGAATAATTAGAACAATAGACGTACTATTCAAGGTCATTAGCATAACAATACTATCAACCATGCATTGTTTTTTTAAGTACACATAAAAGTAAGCAAACTCACCAAAAGAAATCAACAAATTAAAAGTTTAAACATAAATAAAGGTTTTTCTCTTTTAAGGAATGGAAAGGTTCTCCAGCAAGCAGGACTTCAAAACAAACAGGAATGTTACAAAAATACAAAAAGCAATCACTAAACCAAACTACACCAAAGTCAAAGCTAAAGAGTTGCTACATGTAGATTGGTTTCAAGCGTCAAGACTATGAACATGTTGCTTTATCAAACCTTTATCACAATTCATATTCAATTCTTTTTTGATATTCCATTAAGTTGCATCTCTTGTCCCACTCTTTGTAACAAGGGAGGGGGGGGGGGTAATGTTGAAGAAAAAAAACCAAAACATGCTTTCATGAAAACCTTTGGGCAAATTTGTCTAGTTCAAAGCTGGAATAAAATTGAGTGGGTTTTGTCCCACCCAGTCTACGAATATCAATACGACTGACCTGGGGCCAATGTTATAAAGCTGTTGCTGTTAAGCAGAAAATACTGCTTAGCAGCTGTTAAGCAGAAAATACTGCTTAGCGAATTTATTTGAGCTAAAATGAGTGGGGCACCAGTTGCAACAGTGCAAACCTTTAATAAAGTTTTGGCTGGTAACCAGTTTCTTTTAAGCAATATTTGTCTGTGCTTAGCAAGTTTTTGTGCTTATAGGCTTTATAAAATTGGGATAATTGAGTACCCTGTGTGATAAGTAGATTATATTGGGTAGAGACCATGTAATGCCAATGTACAGTTATAGCTTGAACATCAAATCACAGATGATGAATCAAACAGTTAAATACAAAATAAATAGAAATTATGAAAAACCTGTTACGCCCAAGTAACAAAGAATACAATAGATGCAACTGTCAGACAATAGCTTTTATGAGACAAGAGCAGTCACACAATAAGTTTTAGAAATACCAACCCAGCTGTTACAATAAATTATTTCCTATGATCTGTGACGTTAATTAATTTTAAATTCTCAAATTCAGAAACTGAGGCCCAAACACACTTCAAACTGTTATGAAAATACAAATATGATTCCATTTAACTTAAGTACAGTTGTGAAAACTTGGTATATTAATACTGTTCTTTGGTTGAATGAAAAAAATTACACAAAACACACCAATAATTCATACACACCAAGTATAGGACTGAACCAGTCAATCCATACGTATAATTTAAAACTTGCTAAAATAGGATTTTTTTTCCCAGATTTTTTTTTATATGATACATGTAGTATACTTTTTGACACATTGCACATTCAGTTATATCTACAAGTTTATATAATTACTTTCTAGTTTAAGTGCAAAGCCATGTTACAATTACTTGGGTTTGCTTTCTTTGACAGTATGAATTTCCTGAACAGGAAACAGAAAACTTTCCACCTCTTTGATATCTACAAAAACCTAGCCTGGTTCCTTGAGTTCATCCCTCACATATGAGGCTTTGATTTCATTTTGTAATGTACATGCTTGGGGTAGCTGGTAAACATATGTAATGCCATCCCGCTAAATGAGTCGTCTGTCAAAAATATTAGTATGGAGAACAAAGCCAAAACAGGCCAGCGGGGGTGAAATTTTCAAAAATTTGTGGGGGGGAGGGGTAAATTTAAATGCCAAAATATTTCTTACTTTATATTGGCTTATCCCTTCCTGATAAATAACATCAAAAAAGATTTGTCTGCATTGACACAAAATGTGTTGATGTTCCATAAACAACTCAATTTTAAAATCCTTTTTCTCAGTTACACTCTCTCCTATCTACTTTCACAACTTTTCAACCACAGAAGGTATCAACCTGGGGTTTTAAACAGCAATAAAGCATAGATAAATGCTCTTTTTGAAATGTATACACAAATAAAAAATGACCCGGATCCACAAACGACTCAATTTGCTTGATCGCATCACGTGTACACCTCATCCATAAATTGCACTATGCGACACCACCCAAGGGGTAAAACGTACATTGAACAAAGCCTGTATCTAATGTATTTTACACGCCTCAAAGTTAGAGGTGCCAAATAACATGATCAGGACCCAATGTCATAGAACTGCTTAACGGCCGATTTTGTGCTTATTGAGCGAGTTTCCATTTCATAGCGCTGCTAACCATAAGCACACGAAAAGGCATGCTAACCTTCAGGTGCTTACTGTATGAAAATGAATGTGGTCACAATGTAAATGCATGGTGAATGCACAAGCTGGCCCTGGCTTATTTTCTTGCTAGCCTGTGATGAAATACACTAACACAAAGTAAGCAAATTTGTCTCGCGCTAAAGTTAGCAAGAACATTTGCTTACATGGGTTTTAGGAGAGTTAAAACATGACAGGTTTTTAGTAAGTGTGATGTTTAAGTCACCAAGATTTGTCGTCACAATAGACAGAGTTTGCTTCCCGGCCAGTACTCCTAACCGAACACTGAATGACGCGCTTATGTCAGAAATTTGAAATTCAATCTTGTTACATAGTATGTTCTTTATGAATGCAAACACTGTTTTTTCCATCGTTGAATAACCAGACTGAACAATGTGGGCAAATGAACTGTATAAACTCTTTTTTTTCCCTAAAAAATTGTTTAACATAAATAAAAATTATATAATTTGGTAAAATTAGCCATAAAAATATACTCCTCTAATTAAATCTGTAAGTAATCTGTGTTTGAGTAACTCCACGGATGTTATCAATCCAGATAAAATTGAATACCAACAATTATTTGATAATTGTTTTAATTTTTTTTTTTATAAGGAGGGGGAGGATGGAGGGGAGGGGGGTTCAAAACTACATGAAGGTGTTCATAACAATTGCTGTTTATATCCCATCAACACATACACATTCCAATTTTACAACTTGAACCTTTGACTACACATTTTTCCATGCATTGTAAGTACATAAACCAATACACGTATTTCAGATAAACTGGAGTAACCTTATAACGTGGGGGCGTACATGAACATTTTAAGCTAGCGTTAAACACATACTGTAAACTGCATTGGATGGATAAGTACTGATTTTAAAAAAGTAATATGTTTAAAGGCTGTGCATTTGGTGTTAAAAACTGAAGAAATTTTCAGCAAGTTATAATGAATAAATAAAAAGCTCCACTGGCTGTACAAGTGTTCTAATTCTATGGTTGAACAAACCTAAAGCAAAGATCGTGTAGCCTGAAATGTGAAGCATGCACTAGATGCCATTTTAGTAAGCAACTCTTTTTATGCAACAGTATATCAGTGCAGACAGTGAGCATTGCTATCAATGCTGTACACAAATATTTGCTTACTGAAATGGTGCTCATGCTCTAATACAGCTCCAGTCGTCCATCTTGCAACTTGCAGTGCAATACGATCTTTGCCTTAAAGCCTGGGCCCTGCTAGAACTGCTTAAGCACAAATTGGGTGATCCTCTCACATATTTATAATCTCCTCACATCATTTTAAGTTTAAAAAATTACCATAGCCTTTTACCTCAAGTAACATTGACCCCCCCCCCCAAATGCAGCATAGTAAAAATGCATTTCAACATGATATCATTTGTGAGTAATTTATGTAGATTGCCCAGTGAAGACCACAAAAAAGCTGCTGGTTCTACTCTTAGATTCAGACTTGGTCATTCCAGATTGAAAAGTGTTCTAAATAAGCACACACTTTCAAAATCTTCCATTGTTCTATATACCCAACCAACCAAAACCAACAGAAATCAAACAGTCTGCTCTTTTTAGTTTGGCTGCAAAAACTTGTAAAGTATACATCCTTTTCACTGAGTGGGTGTTTACATTGAATTACTAGGGTCATTTAATTTATTGATGAGTAGGGTTTGTGCATGATCCAATTAAGTCAACTATTTTGGAAAAGGAGTTACATGAAGATACCAGGTGTGAGTTGCCAGACGTAAGGGATGTTTTATTTGAGCCTCTTTCTTTAATGGAGCTTTCACATAATAAGGTTCTGGGGATTTTGTTGTATACAATAATGTAAATAAGTCCCAATGTCTATTATGAGTTGAAACAATGTAGACTTTAAGATCTCATAAGGTATCATCTCAACTCGGATATTAAATGTACAATCTAGAGTCAGTGCACGAGGTATCTGTACATGTACGTTTCTCATGTTACCATACTCTCTACTGTCAGTTACCAGACCAATGTACATTGTATACGCCTCTCTTAATATTCATGCATGACGTCTTATCCAAAATGAGGCAATAGGCGTACGTCCCCCACCACTTGCAGTGGCTGCGCCTACAGCTTCGTTTGGGGTTAGAATTGTGGCGCACTCATGCATAAATATTAAGAGCGGGGTATAGCATCAACAGCAAAGCGGTTCGTTCTAGTATGGTGGCAAGTTCAGGCATACATAATATTAATAGCAGTGCATACCCTGATACTGGAACCATACTACAAATGTTATGGAAGTAAAGACTCACTAACATGCTACGTAAATCCACCAAAGGTTCAACTGAGAGCAAGTTCCGAGTGCGCACAGTAAGTCGACTACGGACCAGCAACAGACTTGTACAGTGGCGTCAGAGTGGCACACTAACTCGAACGACTCGATTGGAAGCCGTCGACCATCGGTACCACGGTATGCAATTTCTGCAATTTTGCTATAGTGTCACTGGTTCGCTTCTGCGCTTTACACTCGTTAGCATGGGACACGGCATGGCACGGTAAAAAACATGGTCATGAGGCTGGTTCACAATGGTCGCCCACAGTAGTCAACCAAAGGTCGACCAGCCTAGGTTTGAGTCAAAATAGTCAACCTTTAGTTAACCATGGTGCACACTCCAACTTGCTCTATGAGTACCTTGGGGGGCACTTAATAAACAGGTCGTTGTGACAGGGTACTAGATCAATCAGATCGAGATATGAGTAGGTATGATGCCTGTTTATTGACAGCAGCACCAATGCCACCGTCAGGATTCCAGGCTAGCATTCAGACACCCAAACAGTAATGGTCGCCATTTCTGATTGCCATGTACCCTAAGATTTAACCACTCCTTGCGGTGTGGTACCCTGACTGTCTCTTCGTCAAAGCCACTCTCTCCCATGTCGCTGCCATTGCCTAGGGATAAAGGATCTCCGACCATGGTCTGGGTAGTAGCTCCGGGTGGTAGTGTATCTGACAGGCTGCTCATACTGCCTGGGTGGGAACCAACACTCGGCGCTGTGCTGCTACTGTACTCTGAGTCTACAATCAAAACAAAATGAAAACATAATTAATGGTTCTGTTTGTTAAAGGCACTGTACACGTTTGGTAATTGTCAAATACTAGCGTTCTAACTTGGTGTAACCCATCATAAGCATAAAATAACAAGCCTGTGAAAATTCGGGCTCAAGTTGCGAGAAAATGATGAAAGAAAAAACACCCTTGTTGGACGAATTTGTGTGCTTTCAGATAGGAATAAAAGACTTCTAGCTCGAAGTATTTTATTATTTTAGTGAGAAATTACCTCTTTCTCAAAAACTACATTACTTCAGAGGGAGTCTTTTCTCACAATGTTTTTTACTATTTTTATCAACAGCTCTCCAATGCTCGCTACCAAGTCAGTTTTTAAGTTAATATTTGTTTTGAGTAATTACCAAATGAGTACCTTCCCTTTAATAGACAGACAAATCAGCAAAAACCTAGCAGGGAAGGGGATAAAACAGGGCTCAATTTCATGGCTATCTTTCTAACCATATGCATTTTATAACAAATGGTTACAAACGCTTTTTGTAGACCAACTCGACCGATCCAAGGCAACGTGTTCCTTTAATGTATGCAGTTGAATTGAACATGCCGTTTGCTTTCACTTACTTGCGTCATCTCTTGTGGGAGAATTTAAACCCTTCCGTCTGGGTTGATGTTTGAGCAATGCCACTGCCCCGTCAAAGTGCTTGAAGACATCGAGTGTTAGCACACTCTGTCTTGTTTGGAATTCCAGACCGTTGGTGTCCGACATTAGCCAAGTTCGAACGAAGCTCAAGTCTTGCCCAAGTTGATGAGCTCCATGAATACTGCATCAGGAAAAGACAAATGTAGTATAAAGCTGATGACAAAAGCAATGTTTCCTGATCCTTGCAAAGAGGTTCAAGGACAATTACTTGTAAACTTTCATGTACATGTTAGAAATAGTAACCAGTTCAGTATTTAAAGAGGAACTCTAAGGTTAAATTCAGTTTCGTGATGGATTCATTTTCCAATAGACCTTATGCATTGACATCATCCAGCCGCCATCTTAGAGGTAAAACGACGACAAAACAATTGAAACGCACAGCTTTATATGTGCGGCGCATAGGTTGGGCCAATAAACAGCCACTTTTATACCTTTAGGTGAGGGCGCCCTACTGATATGACATCCTGTGCATAAGGTCTATAAGTCTCTATCCTCATGTCCGAATGGTGTACATGTCATGTTATTTGATACTATATCTGAGTGAAATTTGAAACCTGACGTGGTCTAAACAGACAGGCGCTCTAGAGTGGCGCCGAACCAAATTCTGAATTAAGTACATTACATCCAGTCGCTCCTATTTCAGACGTCAAACTTGTCATGACAAGTTTGACGTCTGAAATAGGAGCGACTGGATGTGCTAGAAGTTGAAAGCTCGACTGTTACAGTCGATCGGAACTCTGGGGAGCCTTGGTTTCAGACGTCTTGTCATGAGCCGAGCCAATATAATTAATGTTATGGTAAGTTCGCCTGTCTGAAACAAAAACCTTCTTGGGATCGACCTAGAGTCGCTCCTAAAATATTTGGTTCGGTGCAACTCTGGCACGCCTGTTTGAAAAGGGTGTAAGATTGTAAGAAGGTTGTGGGTTTGACTCACTGTTCCTGACCAGTATGGACTAAGAATTGAAACTCGGGCCTGATCTTTCACGGAGACAACACAGGCGATTGCCTCCGTGGTGCCCCTGGTCATTGCCTTGGTGCCCTTGAAATGCTGCAGTAAAAATTTACAATTTCCTTATAGGGTGCCCTTTACCAAGGAGAAAATGCCTTGGTGCCCCTGCCCTTTCAAATACGAAGCACATACCTGGAAACTCAATAGCTCATACACAACACAAAAAACGTCAACTATATGTAATCCATTGTAGACATGATAGAATACATGTACATGTACCAACATATCTAGAATGTTTCATTTACCTGAACTTTGGTTTTTCCCTCAGTATGTGTGCCATCCATGTTTCCAACATGTTGGTTATGGCAACTGACACGACAGCAATCTGGGCTGATACTCTTAGTTTACTCACACCCTCTACTAATGGCACCAGTATTGTGTTAACAGCTGCAGGAACATAGGGGTTGTGCTCAGTAGGCAGATCTGTCACCAAATAGAAAGGAAAAATAACTGTTGCTTGAAAAGTATTACATTAGCATTCAAAACACAATGATTCTATTGTGCATTTTACTAATCTGACTTCTTTCTTCTTGCTGTGGTTCAAGTTGAGTATCGAGGTTCAACTCTATTCCAATTTTAATACTTAAAAGTAATTAAAATTTGTTATGAGATCAAGCAGGGATATTGGATTTTGAGGCATTGTATGTTGAGGTATCAATCTATATTTGGTTAGCGGTAACAACACCATGTGTGTATCTACTTGCCAGGGAGAGTTTGTTCTTTAGAGAACCGTCTTGCTATTTATTTTAATACCGCGGAGTAGATTTTTAAGGAGAACTGCCTGCTTTTTAACCAGGTTATTGGTTATTTTTTTACAAAATTGAAAAGAGCATAATCAAAGCTTTAATGCTGTTAAAACTCCATGCTGATACATTGTACCTTCTTTGTTGTTCAAGTAGAACCACCAACAAAGTCGAGTTGTTCGTTGAACATAAGTGGTAGGTAGGAAGTCGCCAATATAAATCATGATATATTTTATCACTTGAATTTAAACAATTGTTTTATTTTAATTTCACCCTTGTTTGCCTTTTTTTCTCCATAATGATATTTCCGACAAACGACTCATTTAGCTTGATCACATCTCATTCGGGATTCATGACTTCAATTTTCTTGACAGTAAAACATCTCTAACCAGTACCAATCCAAGGCGACTGACTTGATCAAAACAAAAAGAGCTCCTTCATTGTAACAATAGTTGCAGAATCCGCACTCACCGTCTGTTGTTTTCTTGCGCCATATCTTGCCCATGGGCATTCCCTGCTGCCAGACATCAGTACACATACGACTACAGTACTGACTGAACAAACCAAGCAGCTCACTGGATAGACACTGAAATGAGTAAATCCTGAGTTAGTCAAAGGACCTTTCATTACATAGTGCATAAATACTACATGTAAACCAAAGTTTCTCTATCATTGCATCATTGAAAAAGCATTGCCTGTCTATTTTTAACTAACTTTTAATTGTGCACAATTTACACACAGACAATTCTCACTGCAAAGCTTGCGCAATTGTAGAAAGACCCATTGCTCAAGCACCAACTTGATTGCTAGGTAGACAACCATGCACCTCATTCCATGCCTAATGCGCCCACACCAAATATTTGCGATAAGGTCAGAAGGTCTATGCAAAATTTGTAGCTCAATTAATTAATTATAAAATGTAAACCTTCCCCTTGAAGGCAGCGGACACTATTATCCCTCAAAATAATTGTTAGCATAACAACTTATCTGGCAGCAAGCAATGGGGAGCTGTTGATAGTATAAAACATTGTGAGAAACGGCTCCCTCTGAAGTTAGGTAATTTTTGAGAAAGACGTAATTTCTCACTCAAATAATTAAAGACTTCAGGCCTAAAGCATTTTATAATGCAACAAAGGTGTGTTTTCTTTCATTATTTTCTTGCAACTGCGATGACCAATTGAGAGTCCAACTGATTTGTTATAATGCTTATGTTGGGATACACCAAGTGAGATTACTGGTCTTTGACAATTACCAAAGGTGTCCAATGCCTTTAACGATATCTATCTGACCTTCCTTGAGGAACAAGTCCTGAAAAAAAATAAAACTTAAATATAAGTCTTACATGAAGTCTTGAGTTGATGGTGTCCAGCTGTAGTTTCAACTCCTCCAGTCTCTCGACCTCAGACTCCTTGGTAGGAGTAGCACAGCGATCAGCATCCTTAGAGGCGACCCCACAGAGCCATTGACAAGCTTGTAGAATACGTACAGACGAATCGATTGTCACCTATACGAACCATAGTAGATCTTTTTAATAGCTGTTAAATTTGCATTGGGAATAAAGAAATTGATTTGGTTTTACCCTCATTACACTGATGTGTGTTAGCACTGTACTTTCCTCAAGTTTTGTAAAAAATAATCACAGACCTGGGTGGGGATTCGAACCAAAGACCATTGCCAATCTAGAGCAAATGTCTTACAAACTAGACAACAGAGATTGCCTGGTAGTAAGAGGAACTTTAAAGGAACACATTGCCTTGGATCGGTCGAGTTGGTCTTTGAAAAGCATATGTAACCGTTTGTTATAGAATGTATATGATTAGAAAGATATTTTAAAAGTAGAATATAATGATCCATACAAGTATCACTCCAAATTGCACGGTTTTCCTTTTACATGTACCTCATCGACAAACACGGTCGGCCATTTATGGGAGTCAAATTTTTGACTCCCATAAATGGCTGACCGTATTAGTTCGCAAAACCACGCAATTTTGAGGCAAATGATTGCATTCTACTTTTTAAACATCTTTCTAACCATATGCATTTTATAACAAATGGTTACAAACGCTTTTCAAAGACCAACTCGACCGATCCAAGGCAACGCGTTCTTTTAAATCCTATATTTTTGCAGCGGGTACCGCAGCAACTATAGATGTTAATTTTGCAATGGGGATAAAGAATATTATTTGGTTTTATATAACACCCAAGCAGATCCTTGCCATTTGATTGGAGGATTGTCCGTCACGTGATAGCAAATAAAAGTACCATTGCACGCTGAGTCACTCGCCGTGCTTTTTCGTGCCAGCGTGCAATGGTACTTTTCGGATGGAACGAAAAAGCTGAGTAAAAACATCACTGCGTGCGCGTGTCTTTGGTAACGCAGCAGGTGTTACTGCAAGAAGGCATAGTAAAATTACTAGCATTCGGCTTCTACAGTTGAAATTGTTTGTTTTGAAAGTTGTTTCTTTCAATCAAAATGACAAAGTTCTACTTGGATGTTATATAAAACAAATAATGAATGTTTTTCATTCGTGCAATGGTGCGAATATGTTCATTCGTTGAAAGCTGGAATGTTCCATTCAACTCGGCTCCGCCTCGTTGAATGGAACATTCCATCTTTCAACTCATGAACATATTCGCACCATTGCACTCATAAACATTCATTATGTGTATAATATACCCTTATACCAATATGCGTTAGCACTGTGTACTCGGTACTTTCCAAGCTTTGTGAAAAAAAAATCACAGGCATATTACTTGGGTGTGATTCGTATTGAATGTATCGTAACACAGGATGTACATATTGGCACTACTGTACACACAGAGCAAAAACACTTGGGACTTCTGTCAGCAAGAATAACTAGGTTTACAGGTCGCCGTAATGTAATAAAGATTTCTTCCTGTTGGAAGCAGTGGTTAAAGAACCATGTTTGAATTACAATGTCTCAAACATTGCATACATGTACATGTACATGGCCAAATTTCATAAAGCTGTTGAGCAGAAAATAATGTAAACCTTATGGAATCTCGGCTGGTAATCGGTTTCTGTCAGTATTAAGCAAGATTTGTCTTTACTTAGCAAGTTTTTATGCTTACATGCTTTAAAGATGCTATGTCAGATTTTTTGCCGATTTGACCCCAACATTTTGATTTAAAATTCAATAGGTATTTTGATGGGGGTCGAGAAATATACAAGCTTTCATTTGAGCCATTGCTCGAAAAAGTCCGCCAATTATTAGTAGCAGTGAAATAAAGTGCTCAAAATTAGTTTTTGTCGGATCACGTGACCAATTCTTATGGGTTTTATAAGAAACGTTTAAATTTTTTGTCATGGTTCCTGACCATTAAAAGTAAAAGTTAAACTTTTTTTCGTTAGAGCAGGTGATACTCTTTGAAATACCATTCACTAAAAAAATCTATTTTTTAATGTTTCGGGCCAAAAATCTGTCATAGCATCTTTAAGAAATTTGGCGCACCCAGTTCCCATTATACCCAAGACATAGATAAGAGGAACTGTATGAAGTCATCTTTACTCCTGGTGTTCCAAAAAATAGATAAGGAATCTACTATTTCATCTTCCTGCTTATCTTTTAGTTCTAGTATGGATGGCCTTATTTGGTTAACTATCGGATGTCTGTGGACGTGTGGTTGGCAAATTTACCTTTCTGAATAAAACCATCAAAGCGATTGACTAAGCACCATATCGATTGACCAATGGGAGTGCATTAAATTGCTATAATGGTGATATTTACTGGCTGTTTGGGCTCTCTAAAAAAAGGTCTCACTGACAAAACACACAGTGAATTATGCACTCTTAATGTACATCATTGTATCTGTGGACTGCATGGCTGGCAGTAATAAACTGCATGGCTCCTTCCTTATGGTCGGCTCTGCCCATAATGTATATAATGGAACACAATTTCAAATAGTGCACTGCACTAGGAGGGGGGGGGGGTAGTCACAGCTAGGCTATGTTCCGAGAGCAAGAAGTTAGACCAGAAATGGTTTAACTAAATGAGCAGTGGAGTTAGGGGTCGGGGTGTCGTAAACAAGTGTTGTTCCTTGCGTTCAGACAGCGCTACAAGATTTAAACATTGACATACGGTATACTCACAAAACGCACGCACCTGGCCTTATTAATGCGAGCCGGCATACTTCATTTTTGAAAGGGTAAAGGCACCAAGGCATTTTTTTCCTAGGTTATTAGGGGCACCCTATGGGGAAATTGTTAATATCTACAGGAACGTTTTAAGGGCACTAAGGCAACGACCATGGGGCAATCGATCTTTGTTGCCTCCGTGAAGTATCAGGCCTGTTGATGTATAATAGAGCTGGTAAATATTCAAACTTTGCAATGCTACAGTTTTTAACAGGAATTATAAAGCAGGGCATGTATGAAGTACAAGGCGTTTTAGACTGTCCTTTTCCCCCACATTCTGATGCCATTCCAAAGTGCTGAAATGCCTTGTGTTGTCCCCCATCCACCCGTTGTATAATTCCCCACTGAGATACATGTACATACATACAATATACATGAAACAGTACATTCAGTCATGTAAAAACAGCTCACGTCTTTCTATGAGATTAGATTGTCACCATACAGGGTCATGAATACATACAGACCTGTGTAGATACAATTGCCTCCATGCCCTTGGACATTCAATGCTTTTGTTCCCCTTGAGATTGTTCAGTAATGATGTTCTCTTCCCTACGAGAGGTTCCCTTTAAAAAGATCCCTTACCCAAAGTATCAAGCCTGTCAATAGTACAGTTATATAGATCCAAAGAGGGACCAGTTTTCGTTAGTAAAGTGGTTGCGTGAGGCCATTTTCGGTCCAAACGCAGCGTAACCCAATGGGCATCCTATCGTCACCAATTTTTTTTTTTACACAAGGCTTCTAATCACAATTTGTAGCAATTCTCTCAATAGCCGGGTCGCCATTTCGGACACGGCCTAGGCTCTGCACAGATCTGTACCAGGCAGCCACCATCTTTAATACCAGGTATGCAAGAGCAACGATAATTGCTGATTCTCATTTTACCGACATGCGACCAGATATGTTTTGTTTCTAGCCTGGATTAACATTTGTATTGGTTTGAATGAAGTAAACCACCAAGACAGCTGAGCTATGCCTGGCCTGTGTTCCACTTGTATAAACAGATAGCAACTGTTCACGCAAACGTTTGTGATTGTTGGAACAATTGATTGTCAACTTTCGTGATGTCAATATGGCAGTCCTCTGTATAATGAAGATGCCACACCATGCATATTTTGTTTGTAACGTTGTTTGTTGCTATAATTTAGAAATACTTTTTTTGTTCTTTTGTACATCATAATATCATCTGATAAGTTGTTATTTCAACTCCAATGATTGTGTTATCAGTCAAGGTAAAACACATTACAGTTAATTTCATGACAAGGAATAAATATTGTCTCCTTAAACCCCTTGGTAATCTTGTTGTTGTCTGCCATTTTAAAACCACGATCAACATCTCAGAAATACATTCGCGTATGGTTGCGTCATCGGCCAACATTGGCAGCACACAAATTGTTCCACTCCAAATTGTAAGCAAGTGTGCGCAAACGCAACTTTTGCGCAAATGGAATGCAGCCCAGGTGTCTATAATAGAGCTTACCTTTAGGTCACTTTGCGAGATAAACAGGAACTTGTCCACAGACCACGATGCCAGGAACTGCATGCTCTTCTTCTGGCACCATCTCATTGAGGCTTCAAGAGTCAGGATTGCCAAAGATAGTGTGTTCACAAGCGTCTGAGTACTGGGTGCCTGTATTGCTGGGGTGGCTCCATTCCTTGCTGTAAGACAAAACACAAAATATACAATTAAGGCAAATTTTATATTGCTTCATTGTCCACTGTATGACAAACAAAAATGGAAACAATTTCCCAATTCAGTGAGATGTACAAATTAGGGCTCTGAGTCTTTGTTTCAATTCTTTCTGAAAGATAAAACCAAATAAACTGAGTTCAACATGTACCTCTCACATGATAACAATAAGTCACACTTTGTAACATAATGTTAATTAAGGTGCTGCACAAAAAGATTGTAAAAACATTGAAGACCTGGGCAGAAAAGGACACTCAATAACATGAATGTTAATAATGAGCAGTAAACAGTTGAGTTTGAATTTGGTGGAGAGTTAATGTTTCAATGTCATAGGGCAGATTGTTTCACAAGACTGGTGCAATGTGAGAGAAGGCATAATGCTAACCCAAAACGAGGCAATGGGCGCAGCCACTGCAAGTGGTGGCGGACGGTTGCCCATAGCCTCATTTTGGGTGAGAATTATGACGTCATGCATAAATATTAAGAGAGGCTTATGGGCCGAGTGGAGGGTAATATTAAACAAAATTTGAAAATGTACAAAAAACGCTCCCACAAAAAAATTAATAATTTGGCTACAAGCCCATGAATAGCACTGAACCTTGGCTGAAAATTAAATCACACAAGATTTGATATTTTACAGTAACTTTCAAACCTTGGTTTTGCTTCGGCTCTGAAAAAGATAAGACCCTTTTGAGAAAGCAGTCAGATTGGACCTTTTGTGTAAGACTGACAAAAGTAAATGAAATTTGCATCAAGCACCACAGCCCTTCCATTCTACTTACATGCACCCCTTGGAAGGACCTTGCTCGCCGTGTGCTGATGTTCAGAAGCTGACAGGAGACTCAGCAAGGGTAACAGCGCTGCCTGGAACAGCTGGCAAGTGCTGCTCCCGTGGTGGATGGAGGAGGGAGCACTTCCTGGGAAGCATTTGTCTGTTGATGCAGAGGCAAGGGCTGCACATAAACCTACAAATAAAGGGTAGAAATAAGACTTGATTACAGCTGGAAGGGGTACAAAGACTTGAGTACTGTAGGTGTTAGCCTACCCCTCTTCTGACTATATAATGGCTTTTTTTTCTGGTGATACATGTACACAAGCCAGGACTTCCAATACACCATTCAGGAATAACAAAGACCTGCTTAATTCTGGTATTTACTAGGCCTCCTCCTCCAACCAAACAGGGCATTTGTCTGTTGGTGTAGGAGAAACAACTAAATTATAAATATAAGTAAACTTGCCAGTACAACCATGTATTAAATCTCATTGAGGTAGTGCTGTCTCTGAAAAGAGTTGATTTGGTCTTGACGTTTCAAACAGTATAAGTACTCTGTTTGTCAAACCGGCTCTTTTCCGAGCCAACACTCCCTCAAAAAATATTTAATGGTGGTTGTACCCGCAAGTTAACTATTTTTTATAATTTATTCTTAAGCCGTTTCTCCTGCCCCAACAAACAAATGCCTTGTTCTGGTTGGGGGAAGGGGCCAGGTACCCAAATTAAGAAAATAGTGTTACTCCCTCAAGGTGAATTGGAAGTCCGCCCAATTTCATAGAGCTACTTAAGCACACTTTTCTTTTAAGTCAAAATGAGCAAGAAACTAGTCACAAAATGTATGTGACTTGGCAGTATATTTTGTACTATTATTCACACAATGCAAAGCTTCAATTAACTTCAGAAACAACTTCACACAAGACAGGTACATGTATGAAGAAAGACTTCAAACTGCATCGCTATTCCCCTAACCCATCCGTCCTGAAAAAAAGGTAAAGAAAGGTTGGGGGGTGGGGGAGGATAACAGACAGGGCATTTCTCTGTTGATTCAGAGGCAAAGAGTTCCAAAACACATGTCTAGACTCTATACACCTTAGGGGACTGAACAGAGACTTTGTTACCGTCTGGTACCCCCAAGCATTCCCACACCCTTCCCTCTTCCTACACTTGACTCTAGCTTCGGGCACCTGTCTATTATGTACAAGAAGTGACGAGCACAAAATGCTCAGCTAAATAAAAGGCTCAATCACATTTATTGATTATCAAAACAATATATTTATTTCTCAGAAAACCCGACATGGAAAAAAGCGTAAAAAAACATGCCTGATATCCTAGTGACATGATGTCAGAAAAAAATGAAAAGTTTTCATGAAATCTGAAAGAGGTGGACTAAAAACCTGTTCTGTCTTAACAGTTGACCGATTAATTAATATTGATCAATTATAGAAATATACATGTACTGGACCAACAAAATAACAGAATCCTATCATGGCATTCACCCACAATTGTGATTTTACATACACCAGTAGAGTGTACAGAATTTGAGAGTCCCACCAGAGTACAATATGGCTGTGATTTTTTGTTTTCACAGAACTCAGGAAAGTACTGAGTATACAGTGTTATTACACACGTCGGTGTAACCCCCCTTCCCCCCAAAAAAAAAATATATATAAAAAAAAATCAAAAAATTAAATGAATAAATAAAAAATAAACTAATAATGTTCTATATATTACCCGATGCCAATTTAACATCTCTTCAAAAGTGTTTTGAGTCACTTCACCAAGCAATGTCAAAGGCTGATTAATTATGGCCCTAGTTGTGTAATGGCAAGACTGATTGGCCCCGTTTATTGGTTACAACACTCCATGCGTCCTTAAAATGACCTTTGGGAAAATGACTGAACTTAGTCAGCTTAGAACTTGTGTGTGCTTTGACTACATTGTTTTCTTGAATTTGTATCTGCAACTTCTTTAAAACAGTAGTATGACAAGTGTAAACTCAAAGCTTAAAATGTACAGCATTACACTATACAGTGCAATCGCACAAGGGCATGAAGGGTTAAAAAGCATTGCAGGCGAGCATGCTCTAACTCTAATCAAATGCATGTGAATTTTTTGAAATACAAATATTCAATGCACATGTGTGCATTGTACACTGTAGAATAATAATCACAACAAAAATGTGGATAATTCCAGAAGCCTCGTGAAATGGAGACTACAAGTGATTATATTCTGTGACAATGCATTTAACAAAATGCATTCAGTATTTGTTTTATTTAACTCACGTAATGTATGTAGATCTTTGTCATTTTTAACAATTGTTCCCCATAAATACAAAATAGATACAGAAACTTGTCCAGCCCACACGTTCTAAACAACAAAGACACGGCTGTGCCAATTGTTTGGACCAACAGAAGTAGAAATAATATTTTGGGATAGGCGCTGCCAAGCATTGCTGTGTAGTGGCCTAAGCATCCAATATTTATCAAAATAGGACTCCTATATTAAATCGTGTCGCGGTAGTATACATGGCAAAACAAAGTGTGACATGTGATGCCTGTTTCACCAATCAAATGACAAGGATTTTGCGAGGTTTATACTGTTCAACATAGCCACAGACAACACATTTGACATTAGAGTGATGCTCTTTCTTTCAATAGACACATCACATTATATACATGTAAGATAGTGACTTGTGCAAGTTACAGGTAAATAACATGGACGACTCTATGTAGGTCCAAGCATCCAATAATGATCAATATAGGATTCCTCAAAGTAAAATGCGACATGTTATGCTTGTTCCACCAATCAAATGACAAGGATCCTGATGTGAGGTAAACACGTACATGTATCAACACTTTTGACATTACAGTAATGCTCATACACATTTAAAGATCTATAGTGAATATGTGTAAATTACATTTGCTCATTGCCTACCAGTCCAAGCATTCGACTGCCAATCCTCTCACTTATATCTTATTTGCAGACAATTAATTTCAAACTGACTTAAGGCTACTGCAAAGTCTAGAACTGTCTTCATAAAAGTCGGCTCGCAACCATGACAACAAATTATTTCACCAAATATGTTCTCTTTATTTAGCAAATATATTCAAAAAAAGTCTGCTCGTAACCATGACAACAAGATGTTTCACCAATTATGTTCTCTTTATTTAGCAAATATATTCAAAAAAAGGTCCGCTCGTAACCATGACAACAAATTATTTCACCAATTATGTTCTCTTTATTTAGCAAATATATTCCTGAAAGCAGAGGGGAATTCCACAAGAAATCCAGTACGCAAAGTCAAATGCATCTACATGTGATGAGGCGGGCCAACCCCTACAGCAGAGTCAGGACGGCATAAATGGCCTCCTCTGAATGGACTTTCTCAGATGTACAAGCCACGTCTTGTGTGGCTCGCCATTCCCCTGGCATAATTAACAATGATTTTTCCATGCCACAGGGTAACATTGTGCAGAGAGCGAATAATGGAGCCTGCATATAAATGCATTACCATCAGTCCTTGTTAGTAACATCATAACTTATCAGGCTTGTTTTTGTCCATCATCGGGAAACAAATCCGAGGTGGTTGATGACCCAAGTCAGAGTTACATTATTTGTAGTTTTATGACGATGATATACATGTACGCCACTCTGGTAGTGTAATGAAGCATGCCTCAAAAGTGCACTTAAAATCACTGTAGCTGGAAAGCTTGGGAAATGTTCAATTTCGGCAAAATTTACTTACACATCATCCGTGGCACGGTTGGCTTGTGCATAAAGCGCTCGCCTCTCACCAAGGTGACCCCGGTTCGATTCCCGGTCGGGCCATATGTGAGTTGAGTTGTGCTCTATAACTCTATGATTTAGGCCTACATGTACCGGGCCTGCCTTATATGTAAGCCCTGGACATATTGGTGAGAAATCTTCCTAATCTACACGTATCTGAATATGTACAGTTTGTACAAACGCATCATCACAATCTTTAGTAACTCAACACCCAAACCTTTCAGACAAGTATTTCCATTCATTCGCTAAGCGCAATAGATTTGATACAGTGTGTACATTGTATATTTTTAGGGCTAGTATTAGCTCAGTTGGTAGAACTGAGCATGTTAAAGACACTGGACACTATTGGTAATTGTCAAAGACTAGTCTTCACAGTTGGTGTATCTCAACATATGCATAAAATAACAAACCTGTGAAAATTTGAGCTCAATCGGTCGTCGAATTTGCGAGATAATAATGAAAGAAAAAAAAAACCTTGTGTCACGAAGTTGTGTGTTTTCTGATGCTTGATTTCGAGACCTCAATTCTAAACTTGAGGTCTCGAAATCAAATTCGTGGAAAATTACTCCTTTCTCGAAAACTATGCCACTTCAGAGGGAGCTGTTCCTCACAATGTTTTATACCATCAACCTCTCCCCATTACTCGTCACCAAGTAAGGTTTTATGCTAATAATTATTTTGAGTAATTATCAACAGTGTCCACTGCCTTTAATACAGCGTGTACATTGTATATTTTTAGGGCTAGATAGCTCAGTTGGTAGAACTGAGCACGTTCATCCAGAGATTAATTTAAATCCTGCTCTATAGTAAATTTTTCTTTGTTCAACACCAGATTATTTCTAGAATTTATCCAGTCACTTTCCCTTCGGGTTTTATTACTTGAGATTTTATTTTAGACAGACTTTTGTGACAATGATGAAGAAAGGTAGGCTGTTCATGTTTCTTCCACCTTAAAGATGCTATGTCAGATTTTTGGCCGATTTTACCCCAAAATTTTGATTTAAAAAATTAAGGTAAAATAAGGTATTTTGATGGGGGTCGAGAAAGTTACATGCTTTCATTTGAGCCATTTTGAGCCAATTCTTATGTGTTTTATAAGAAACGTTTTAAATTTTTGTCATGGTTCCTGACCATTAAAAGTAAAAGCTAAACTTGTTTTTGTTAGAGCGTGCAATACCATTCACTCAAAAAAAATTTTTTTTTTAATGTTTGGGGCCAAAAATCTGACATAGCCTCTTTAAATATCAACAATAGAAAGGGAAATGGTTCATATTTTCTTGTGAACTTTCTTAATGCTATTGTATGTAAGTTGCACTCTTTCAATCAGTATTACGGTACTTGTTCATGCACCTCTTTTGTCATTATACATGTAAGGCTTTGATTTCAATTTTGCTTGTTCTTACTGGTGTACATGTACAACAATACTTTTTCTTAAACTTTTTCGTACTGGCATTTTGATTGGTATTAGCCCTTGAACAGGCTGGTACTGGAGAGAGCACAATACAAATTCAATCAGTTATTATTAGAGACTCAGCACTAAGGGAAGGTTGAGACAAGGAATTGTTGTGTTCATCCTCAACATTACACATTATTCACCAACCATGACCCATTGTAGAGTGTCACAGCCGAGTGGTTAAGAGCATCGAATTCAAGTTCTGATGCCAAGTCACCGGAGTGTGGGTTTGAATCCCGGTCAAGACACTTGTGTCCTTGAGCAAGATACTTTACTATAATTGCTTCTCTTCACCCAGGGGTATAAATGGGTACATGTACCTGCGAGGGTAGAGGTTGATATTGTGAATGAAAAAGTCTTCGGAGCGCCACGGCAGCTCGGGGCTGTATACTCCCTATTGGGAACTGAGAAAGATAAAAGGGATGTTATTTGCCCAATGACCAGGGGACTAATGTAAAGCGCATTGATACGGTTTATTGTGAAATGCGCTATATAAGAATTTTTTATAATTATTATTAATATTTCCGGCTGCAATCCTGTACAGGTATATGAACAATGAAATATTACTGTTTTCAGACACATTTTCCTGCATGTAGGACTCCCTCTACAGACCATGTGAACTTTGTTTACAACAAGTGTGACCTTGTACATTCTTTGAGTATTCTGGCAGGCACAATACTGCACAGGTCATATGGGAAAGTTGACATTTTGTGTCATAGTTTCCACATAAATTCAAGAATTATGAAAGTAAAAGCTGGACAAGTTTTGAGATGTGCCGCCCCCTTTCATCATATCAAAAGTTGATAAGAATTAGACAGCGCAATCTCCATAAAATATAAGATTTTATGATTTCTTCCATTAGGCTGTGTACAAATCATGCCTGCAGGAAGTCCAGGCTCTGTGGCTCTTTTGTAAGCATGTGATGTCACAGGTCACATCCGCTATATACCTCCCTATAGCCTCCATCTTTGAAAAGTTTATTTGCTTATTAGACGTTTGGAATTGTATTGCATCAAGCGTTGAAATTGCTTCCTGGCAGTACATGTAGGAGAACTAATCACGGACCACCGATGCAAGGAATTCACTTAAATGTCCCTGTTCTACGCAGACTGCTTCAGCAATGGCTTTGCATTGTGAGAGAAAAGGAAAGAAAGATGGCTGATAGTCTGTGTGTGACGCCATTTGAATACTATTGACTAACCAGGAGTACTGCATGTACTCATGTGGATATGAAGTCTAGAAAGAGTCGTATACTCTGATAAGGCCCTGTCGAGTGTTTATTGTGTAAGATGTTGATGTACGTATCCAGCTCAATTTGCTCATGAAACTGAAATATACAGCACACCTACTGTATTGACAACTTCCCCTTGGGAAGACAGTCTACTAAAGATGTGAATATGTCCCATTGGGCACACAAATATTAAAGAAGTGAAGTCATTGAAACCATACCATGATTAGTATGTAACCCAGGGTTGTCATGTATAATTACATGTTTAAAATTGCTACATGTACATCATGTTTTGACAGAAACTAAACTCTAATGGGAACTGTGTGCAGTTATAAATACATCCATATTCTTCTTCACTTTGAGGAAAATATGCAAATCACAGAAACAATAACAATATAGTAACCGGGTAAGACACTGCTCTAGATTTGCAAAGGTTGTGGGTTTGAATCCCACCCGAGTAGTTAATATGCCTGTAAACATTTTTGGTTTTCCATAGAGTTAATAAGGAAAGTATACTGAGTGCCAACACACATCAGTGTGTATGGACATCGAGCAATGTCGAGACTCTTCCTTGCTCTATGGGTTACATCCCCAGTGAAACTAAAACTTCCATCTATTAAACTGTAACATGTGTATATGAGTTTTAAACAGAGCAGATTTCTTTTAGCAATGTTTTGCATGTAGTTAGGAAAATCTACAATAATACAACGTTTCTTTTTCTTTTTGACAGAGTTGTAGGGTTTGGGTTTCAGCTCCAGCCCAGCATTGCTATACGCCATGTACACGTGCTGTCAGCTTTTGACAGTGTCGATCTGTTTTTACCCAATTCCCAAAATGTAAGAAAACAAACATGAGTCTCCAAGAGGTGTGAAAGTTTCAAGAAGCCGTTGGAAGTCAGCCATTGTGGCTAATATTAGTCCAAATTAGCAAATTAGAAGGCATCTTGTTAAAGAAACATGTCAAAAATAATACTCCTATTTTTTGGATAGCACTTGGGTATTTATAGATTGTGAAAATGTCTTCATTTCGTCATGGACGAGTAATTCTGTTTTTAGACAGGTATTTTCAAATTTTGAAGAGGAAACCAAGGACGCCTTTGCAGTTTCCTGTTCAACGTCAAGAAGGCTTGAGAATGTCAAAATGTACAATTGAAAAAATTGTGAGAATGACAAAAATAGAGCCAGTGCCATTCAAGTTACTCTGGGAACATTTTTTTCTGAGCGATTCGGAGAAGAATTACAACAACTCAGGTTTTATAATATTGTACCATAGCTGTAGTTGCCAACTACGTATGAGCAAGTTCGCAAGTTCGAAGTCGACCCGTGGTTGACTACTGTCCAGCAATGCGCAGAGACTCAATCACTCGAACGACTCATAATGAAAGTCTAGTCAACTCCCCCCCCCCCCCCCCCCGCCTTTTCGCTATAGTGTCACTAGTTCCCCTCTGCGCTTCACACAGGTTAGAATGGAACATGCTGTTGGGACCAGTGAAGAAACCATGGCCATGAGGCTGGTTCCAAATGGTCGACCACAGTAGTCAACCAATGGTCGACCAGCCTGGGTTCGAGTGCAAATGGTCAACCTTTAGTTAACCATTGTGCACACTCGAACTTGCTCATTATGTGTATACATTTTCCAATGCTCAAAATAAGCCTCCAAGAAATCTTGAGTAAACCTGAAAAGTGAAAACCATCTTCAAATAAATTGATTTAAAAAAAAACATCACTCAAGGTGTTTTCTTTCTATAAATAAATTTGTTTAAGGTCTGCCTCACATATGGTTTTAATCAGAGTATTGAAATGGGGCCTCCACATTTGCTGTAAATTGGGTATTCCGTTTACTCACTTGGAGAAACACGAAAAGTGCAAATTTATGAACCAAAAGAAACTGAAATTGTCAATATTTTTATAAACAGGATTTCCTCACTCTACAGTCAACACCTTAACATTTTTTTAATGTCTTAATACTGACTCTGCAGCTTCTTAAGTAAAAACATAATTGTAAACTGATCAAAGCATTGTACTCGACAATGTTGCAAGGACTATAATGTGCCTTTAATATTTGCAAAAAAAGGGATAAATGTGACCAAGTTTCGTTTGAAAAAGTACAAAGTTTTTGGGAAAAAGAGAAGAGAAGTGTAGATTTGTTACTACATTTGTACAAGCCGATCATTCTATCCACGTATCATTCTCCTAAACAGAGCACTCAATAAATGCTTTGTATTATTGTTATATTATTACACCGTACATCACACTTCGGCTAACACTCCACTCATTCTGAAAACATCTCTCAACGACTCCTATCAATAACGGATGTCTAATTAATATCAAGGTACAAATCAAGTGAACCTCGTACACATCCAGGACGACGAGCAACCACAATAGTCAGGGTCAGATATATTAGAGGATCTCAAGTCAGACTTCTACCTCCAAGGTCCGAGAGAGAGACACGGAGTAGGAGAAATCAATGTTATGTAATTGCAGCTGGCTTGTATTGAGTACAACTAAGTACATGCAGTCGTGCGGCTAATTGATTAAGAGGGTTGCATCTGCTCATTGCTATCTTGTGATCTACCGACAAAGGTAGGTTTCATCTCAACAGATGCCTCAAGAAGCTAGTCTCTCCTTGGCTAGCTCTGTCTCCATGGCCAGCTCTCTCTCCCAGCAGGAACATATCACTGCTTCAATTTCATACATGAGGAGCTCTGAACGACAGGGTGTTGGCAGGAATTTGGAAATGAGAATTGAAAAATGGATCGATCCTGATAATTTTACTACATGTAAAAATGATTAAAGACCCATAATTAGCAGACAATCCAATTCTGAGATATACACTAAACATGCTAAATGATGTCTTCTAGGCCAGCTCTCTCTCCCAGCAGGAACATCACTGCTTCAATTTCATACATGAGGAGCTCTGAACGACAGGGTGTTGGCAGGAATTTGGAAATGAGAATTGAAAAATGGATCGATCCTGATAATTTTACTACATGTAAAAATGATTAAAGACCCATAATTAGCAGACAATCCAATTCTGAGATATACACTAAACATGCTAAATGATGTCTTCTAGGCCAGCTCTCTTTTTACAAGCAGGAACGTTCACTGCTTCAATGTACATGATGAGCTCTGATCGACAGGGTGTTGGCAGGAATTTGGAAATGAGAATTGAAAAATGGATTGATCCTACTAATTTTACTACATGTAAAAATTATTTAAAAAAAACCATGATCCAATTCTGAGATACTAAATGATGAGCTCTCAATACCAGGGTGTTGGCAGGAATTTCAAATTGATAATCGATAATCGTTCTTTAAGCCATTGGACACTTTCGGTACAGAAAAAAAATAAAAGTTCACAGATTTTCAAATAATTTACAGGGTTTACAGAAGGTAATGGTGAAAGACTTCTCTTGAAACATTATTCCAGGAAATGCTTTACTTTTTGAGAAAACATTGTCATGGCCGAGTGGTTAAGAGCATCGAATTCAAGTTCTGGTGCTGATTCATCGGAGTGTGGGTTCGAATCCCGGTCGTGACACTTGTTTCCTTGAGCAAGGTACATGTACTTTACTGTAATTGCTTCTCTTCACCCAGGGGTACAAATGGGTACCTGCGAGGGTAGAGGTTTTTTATTGTGTATGAAAAAGCCACAAGCGCCTTACAGGCAGCTCAGGGCTGTATACTCCCAGGGGAGCTGAGAAACATTACAGGGATGTTATTGGCCCCATGACCAGGGCACTAATGCGAAGAGCATTGATACGGTTATTGTGAAATGCGCTATATAAGAATTTGTTATTATTATTAAAACAATATCAATTCTCGATATAAAAAATTACTGATTTATTTTAAACACATGTCATGACACGGCGAAACGTGCGAAACAAGGGTGGGTTTTACCATTATTTTCTCCCGACTCCGATGACCGATTGAGCCTAAGTTTTCACAGGTTCATAATTTTATATAAGCTGTGATACACGAAGTGTGGGCCTTGGACAATACTGTTAACCGAAAGTGTCCAATGGCTTTAATAATCTCACAACATGTAAAAATGATGAAAGAACCATAAATAGCAATTGATCCAATTTTGAGATATTTACTACATGTACATGTAAATGATGTCTCTTAGGCCAGCTCTCTCTCCGAGCACGAATATTCACCGCGTCATTGTACATGATGAGCTCTCAACGACAGGGTGTTGGCAGGAATTTGGAAATGAGAATTTGAAAAATGGATTGATCCTAATAATTTTGACTACACGTAGGCCCAAATAGGATGAAATAGCAAGTGTGGTGACTCAAAAATACAACCAGAATGATTTAATAGCAAATGATCCAAATATGAGGTAAACCCTAAAATGATGAGCTCTCAGAGCCAGGGTGCTGGCCATAATTTTAAAATGAGAATACAAAAATGGATTGATCTATAGTAATTTTACTGCATACATCAGGGCTCAAAACACTAGATTGCAGGCCTGACTGGACAAGCCCGGTGGTTTTGTGTTCTCAAACTAACCAATAAACAGTAGAACTATGGAATCGGTTGACAAAACACATTCGGGATAGTGGCACCATGGACACTTTTAAAGACAAATTGAAATTTCATTTGTTTCAAACAGCTTTTCAGTAGTTTATTTCTTTTGTTTTCTCGATGTTCCCTCTTCCTTCTGTTGATTTGTGTCTGTTTTCTTCTTTTCATGCGCTTTGGGCACCTTATTAGGTGGATACATCCGCAATATAAATTTTCCTTATTACTATTATTATTTTTATTATTATTATTATTAGAACCTCGTTTGTAGTTTCTTGAAAAAAAAAACTGTTGACAATAAATCTGGTACATGTACAGTGTATAATGTTTTAATTCTTTCGAGTATTGGAGTAGCGGCTAGCCTGACAAATGAGATAGATCTTCGTTTGGTCATGTTCCAACTCATGTTCAATCTGGTCTTGTTAAATAAATGCCCTACAGGCTATGGATTACCCCCCAACAGATTTGAGCCCTGTACAAATGAACAAGTATGGTGACACAAAAAAAACACTGAGATGTCCCAAGGCTAAAAAACCATAAATAGCAAAATATCCAAGTCTGATGCACACACTCAACACTATGTGCACACACTCAACCCTACGTGTAAGTAAGCTTGGCCATCTTGAAGGTTGTTACCTAATGATAGCTTTGCTTGCATAAAATGTTCAAGTACATGTCAACGTTTCATTAACTGTTTCAACCATAGTCACTCAGAATCGCTAAAAATAACTACAAATAGATAACGAACATGAAGGTGTGTACTTTCAGTGACTGCCTAAATACAACTTTCACTGATAAATGATATCATCACAGTGCACTGAAGATTTTGCCTTCAAGTTATTTCAAATATGTTTTTGTTTGTGTCATTAAAGAAATTTTGCCCACAGTCAAACCACATCAAACCACATTTATCTGTGTGCTGCCAATATTTTTTTCAACTTATAAAAAAAAGCCTTGCATATTAACCAATGGCCTGACCAGTGCTATCCATCTTCCCAACAAGCTTTAAGATTACATTCTGCTGCACGGATACATTTCAACACTTACACTTTTTTTTAGTTTGGGTATGTTGAGTGGGTTTTCAAGGATTTCAAAAGCAAAAATGTATTATCTATAGATATTTGTAAATATTGTACTTGAGTTCAAACAAACATTGAGTAATGAACATTTTTAAAGACTTTTTATTTATTTTTTATGTTAGAGCCATGGATACAAAACAAACCAGTGTATTTTGAAAAGGCTTGAGTATGGGGGGGGATGTGGACACCACAAGACCACCCTGGCTTGTTACTCAAAATAATTACTGGACCAGCATAGTTTTTGCCAGACCAGAATTAAAATGAGACCAACTTCCTGACACATTTTTAAGTTGAAACTGGTTTCATTTGAACATGACCTACGTATAAGATCCCCATACAGAGTATTAGAAAAGATCGTTCTCATTTACCTCTATTGATATTTCATATTTCATACTCAATAGAATAGAAAGGTGTCATTCAACACTTTCATATAATTAGATTTTGCGTATTATTCAATTGAAAAAACACAAGACTGCTGGACTTGTCCATTCATGAGTTTAATGGCCCAACACTAAAACTACAAGCCTTGGGCCTGGTCCAGTGTGAAATTCCAGCCCTGCTACACATGTAGAACATAATATTTTTGTATGAGCGCAGTCCCCAGAGCAAATCATTACCATAAACCACCATTAGGCTTCAAGAAAGACTCTGCTAGGGTCCAAACGTCAAACCAGTTACTATTTTTTGCATAACCCAATACTAAACAAAATATATCCCCTTGGAACCAAAAATTGATAAAAGACAAAATTGTTCCTGATGGTTCAAATACTTAAAGGCAGTGGACACTATTGGTAATTGTCAAACACTAGCGTTCACAGTTGGTGTATCTCAACATATGCATCAAATAACAAACCTGTGAAAATTTGAGCTCAATCGGTCATCAAACTTGCGAGATAATAATGAAAGAAAAAAACACCCTTGTCACACGAAGTTGTGTGCGTTTAGATGGTTGATTTCGAGACCTCAAGTTCTAAGCCCGAGGTCTCAAAATCAAATTCGTGGAAAATTACTTCTTTCTCGAAAACTACGTCACTTCAGAGGGAGCCATTTCTCACAATGTATTATACCATCAACCCCAATACTCGTTACCAAGTAAGGTTTTATGCTAATAAATATTTTGAGTAATTACCAATAGTGTCCACTGCCTTTAAAATGATTGCCATCAGACCTAAATACGCATGATGTCATTTGGGTAGGGCGCCCTCACCTAGAGGCCAAAAGAAGGTTGGTCAATGGCTCATCCTGTGCGATGCACGTACATAATACATTTTTCACTGTTTCCTTAATGACTCGTTTTAGCTCTAAGATGAGAGGGGGTGACGTCAATACATTTAAGGATCATAAGGTTTCTTAAACATGTTATTATATTTAACCAGCAGATTGTGACTCACTTTATACACAGTGTTTAATGATTTAATGTGAACTAAGGACTTGAGTTTGCAATCCGAGGTTTTTAAAAAGGGATATCTGTTTTTAAATTTGTTGAAGCCAAAAATGAGCTTCACTGTGATTAATGACACACATTCATTAGAATTGTCTACAACATGTATAATGTATAATGTATTATTATTTGGTTCACCCTTTCATCTATGTGGTTTTACCCTGTCATCACTGTATACTTAGTACTTTTCTGAGTTCTGTGAACAAAAAATCGCAGGCATATTTTTCGGGTGGGATCCGAAACCCACAACTTTTGCGAGAGATGTCTTACAAACTAGACTACTAAGATTGCCTGGTAGCTAGAAGCAGTTTGAATCCTATATTTTCGCAAAAAGTACCGCAACGATTAAATAGAAAAAATCGCAGACATATTATTCGGTTGGGTTCCGAACCCACAATATTTGCCTGATCTAGAGCAGATGTCTTACGAACTAGACTACTAAGATTGCCTGGTAGCTAGAAGCAGTTTGAATCCTATATTTCAGCAACGGGTACCGCAACGATTAAATAGAAAAAATCGCAGGCATACATGTACTATTCGGGTGGGTTCCGAACCATCAACTGTTACCAATCTAGAGCAGATGTCTTACCAAACAAAGACTGCCCGGTAGAAGCAGTTCGAACCCTATATTTTAACAACGGGTGTTGCAACGATTAAATAGATATTCATAAATACCTCAGACAGTTTCGCTATTCCTATTAGTGGAGAGCGCGTCACGTGGGTGTGTATAACCCTTTGTTTGTAAAATTATCAAGAACCAAGCCTCGTTGGGATTAAACCACTAGTTGAAAACCTCTTCACCACACATTGATTCCCTTATTAAATTTGCACACTGTACAATGTGTACATTATGTAAGCAGTAGGCCTCTATCTGATGAACATGTATTTATACACCTATACAGACTAATGAATACATCTTAAGCCATCAATTTGCAATTCAAGGCATTAGGATGGGGCGAGACATAACAATCCACATCCAGGGATAATTGTTTGTCCTAGAGGTAATGAATGATAAATTGTATGCATTTTTCATCCAGTGAAGAGGCGTTCGGGATCATTAGGAGTGATGTACAGGTGGACATGTACATGTACAAGGTAAATAATTAGTTAATGGTCAGGAAGCACCCTGGACCTGCCTGTAGGACAACACAAGGAATGCTTAAAGGCACTGGACACTATTGGTCATTATTCAAAATAATTATTAGCATAAAACTTTACTTGGTTACTTAGTAATGGGGAGCTGTTGATAGTATAAAAGCATTGTGCGAAATGGCTCCCACTGAAGTGACGTAGTTTTTGAGAAAGGAGTATTTTTCCATGAATTTGATGTTCGAGACCTCAGAATTAGATTTTGAGGTCCCAAAATCAAGTCTGAAAGCACACAACTTGTACAACAAGGGTGTTTTTTCTTCCATTATTCTCTCGTAACTTCGACAACCAATTAAGCTCAAAATTTCACAGGTTTGTTTTTCATGCATACATGTATGTTGAGATACACCAAGTGAGAAGACTGGTCTTTGAAAATTACCGAAGGTGTCCAGTGTCTTTAATAGTCAGGAATCACCCTGGACTTGCCTGTAAGACAACACAAGGAATAATTGCTAAAATCCCTTAGAAGACTCAAAGGAGGGGAGAGAGAGAGGCCAGGGGAACTCCTAAAGGTTGTATTCTTTGAGACAAAATACAAATGGTGAAGAGAAAAGAAGGTGCTGTTCAATACCATGATAAGCAGGCATGATAATTGCCTTTGGAAGAAAGTAGGAAGGTTGGTTTGAATGGCTGACCGATGTACATTTACATCTACATGTACATGTACATGTTATATTTAAGGGAATGTGCCTGTTTGGTAGTCACTCTTAAAGGAGCCATTGCCTTGGATCGGAAGAGTTGGTCTATAAAAAGCGTTTGAAACCAGTTGTTATGAAATGCATATGGTTAGAAAGATGTTTTAAAAAGTAGAATATAATGATCCACACAAGTATCATACGAAATTTCAGTTTTCTTTTATGTCCCGAACTACATTATCACGGTCGGCCATTGGAGTCAAAATTTTGACTCCCATAAACGACCGACCGTGTTAGTGGACGAGGTAAAATGGAAAACCACACAATTAAAGATGATAAAAACTGACTTGGCTAGAAGATAGCTTTTGATAGTATTTCAAAAGCATTTTGAGAAAAAATTACACTTTTGAAGTAATGCGGGTATGCAAAAATATATCTGTATCCCCCAAAATTTGAATCTGAGAAGCGTTACGTACTGACAGTAATGTCTACTCAGATTGTGTATTCCAATTATTCTTCCTGTATTGACATAACTATTCTGGATTTTCGGCAGTGTCTCAAAAACGCGACCATCTTTTGAAATGATTTTTTCACAGGTTAGTTTGTATTTAAAATATTCATATATGATTAAAACAATCAAACGGTTAAAAAAAAACAAAGGTATACTTTCACTTCAAGCTTAAAGGGAAGGTACACATTGGTAATTACTCAAAACAAATAGTCACTTAAAAACTGACTTGGTAACGAGTAATGGAATGCTGTTGATAGTATAAAACATTGTGAGAAACGGCTCCCTCGAAGTAGCATAGATTTTGAAATAGAGGTAATTTCTCACTAAAATAATAAACTTCTAGCTAGACGTCTTTCATTCCTATCTGAAAGCACACAAATTCGTCAAGGGTGTTTTTTCTTTCTTCATTTTCTCCATACTCCGATGACCAACTGAGCTCAAATTTTCACAAGTTTGTTATTTTATGCATATATTGAGATACAGTAAGTGAGAACACTGGTCTTTGACAATTACCAATAGTGAACCTTTTCTTTAAACACGGATTTTGTTAATAACCGATTTTCTGATTTAAAAAAAAAAAACAATTTGGAAATCAGATTCATTTAGCAAGAATATCGGGCCTTGATAAGTTCACTTTTTTTGAATAACAAACACTTTGCTAACCTATGACAAACATTCAGAAATAACAAACCTGATCTGCACTGACTGAGGGCAACATCACCAATAACCTGACGGGATATACTCTGTAAATTATGGCTAGCTCCTGCCGTAAACACACCTGCAGCAACAAAATAAAATAGCACCATCAAAAATGATTATTCCAAAATTTCTACAACATTTTCGTTCCAATAGTTTGGATTTCTTTTGAAATAACAATTGTTAACAGATATTAATTTTGCAGCAGGGTTATTAAGATTGTAATTTGGTTTCTACCCTTACGCAGATATTCAGCATGTATTAAAGCCATTATACACGTTCAGAACAGAAAAAAAAAAAAATAAGTTCACAGATTTACAAATAATTTACGGGGTTTACAGAAGGTAAAGGTGAAAGACTTCTCTTGAAATATTAATCCATGAAATGCTTTACTTTTTGAGAACACATTAAAACAATTATCAATTCTCGTTATCGACAATTAGGGATTTATTTTAAACACATGTCATGACACTGCGATACGTGCCGAAATAAGGGTGGGATTTCCCGTTATTTTCTCCCGACTCAGATGATCGATTGAGCCGAAATTTTTTAGGTTTGTTATTTTATATATAAGTTGTGATACACGAAGTATGGGCCTTTGGACAATACTGTTAACCGAAAGAGCCCAATGGTTTTAAGCACTGTATACTGTATTAAGCACTGTAATACTCAGTACTTTTCTGGGCTCTTTGAAAAAATCCAAAGGGAAATCACTCGGGTGGGATTCGAACCCACTAGACAGATGTCTCACCACTAGACCAAACGGTACAATGTTGAGCTTGCTCGGTGGCTAGAGGCAGGTCTGTACACAGTGTATATGGCATGCACGCCTCGTCTTTTTATTAACCCTTAAAATAAAAAGCATTCAAGATTAAAAACAAATCAACAGATCTGCAAATACGGCGAAGTCAGGTTCATTTCAGTAGTAACATTTTAAAGAAAATTGTAAGCGACTATCTAAATAAAAGCAGTTTTGAAAAACAGTAGTTTTCTCCCAGAATGTGACTGTGGCATAGATACGTCTGTTTGTGAAAATGGTGACGATTTATAAATGCATTGAATGAAACATTGGATTGGAATGAATACATAATGTATGCCCTTCCAAAATCCTAAGATATGTGACATCTTGGAGGATTTACTTTACACACAATCTGCACATGTAGATATTGTACATGAGTTGTCTGCATTTAGGCAGCCTGCGGTTTCAATCTAACAGACAAACATTTTTGGAAATTGAATGCAAATTTTTAAGGCTACACATAACTCCTCAGGAAGATTTTGATTAACATTTGTCAAGATCAAACTTAAAAACACTCTGTGTTTTTATTTTTAAGATCATCAATGCTAAATGTAATTGTGTATGTAAAAATCTAAACATAACATTCTGGACATAACATACCATTGGCTTTCAGAGTTAATCTATTACTAATATACATGTAGGTGCCAAGCGAGACCATGCACAGAATTATGCAGTAAATTTCCCTTGTAAATGTGCAATTGGGATTTGGTTTTTGTCCTTGCTTCTCACCCACTACCCTCTCTCCCCCTCTCCCCCTCTCTCTTTAAATATTTTATTAAATTCAAGAGGAACATTATTTCCACAATCCTACACACTTCTGCCATCTACATCTACAAGGTTTCCTTGCTCTACGCTCCGATTACTTTCTCCGTCTGTAATTCAATGAATGTGAAGCCGAACCTATCCATAAAGCCACCAGATCCTCCATGTTTTGTGTCAGTGAATGCTGGCCAAGAAATTCAGTTCTCCTCTCAGCTCACACATGCCCAAGTGGTTTATAACATAAGTAGATTCTGGAGACGTTTATTACTCCAGGAGCCAATTTTGCCTCTTGTCATGCTCGTGTGAGGAAATCCATGGCTTTCTTGAATGAAGCTTGCCTAGGGTACCTAAGGAGTTGACTGTGTATATTGTGAGCATGACAGGAAAGATATTTGCTATACGTGTTGAACTGTACATGTTTTTTTGATATGGGACCTTTTATGAATCTGTAACGACATAATGCACTTCATTTCATTAACGTAAATGGACTCACACTTTCATTTGATATGTAGTAATGGTATGTCCTAATGGTAAAGTTATAAAGTGAAGTATACATGTGGCATGACTGGAATTTCATCTTTGACAAAAAATGCTGTGCTACAATGAATTTTTCTTGTGCTACAAACTTTGTATTATTGTTAAGTATTGTTCAAAATAAATACTTTTTTGGGGTAGTATGATTTGCTCACAAAGAAAGATGCTCTAGTTTGACAGCCAATGATCCCACTCGAAGGATCAAATTTCTCACAATTTATTTAATTAAGCAGCAAGAATTGAATTGAGTTTAATCACTGCCTGAAGCAACAGCAAAACATTTTGCTGTTAGTTGTTAAAATAAATGATCTACACAAGTGGGAAACATAAAAAGGTTTGTGTACAGAATTGGGGTCATGATTTCTCAATGAGACAACTTCTATCAGAAAGAACTGGTTTATAGTCGGTCGCGCGATGGTTGCGCAATAAATCTTGACGCGAGACACAGTTTATAGTCATCGCTGTAGCCTAAAAACTGTGTCTTTTTTTGATCGCGCGTCAAGATTTCCATCACCCAACCATCGCCCGACCGACTATAACTCGGCCTTAAAAGCTAAATGTAACATGCGTTTTTGTTGCACGTCACAAAATTGGTTCTCGGTTCTCGACCAATCAAACTTCACAGTTTGTTCCCCAGGTATAACAAACATACATGTAGTGTACTGTTTACAACGACACACCCATGAAAAGACCTGATAGATTTTTTTAAAAATGATTTTTAGGGTTGAACAAATAATTGACTAGAGTGGGATTCGAACCAACGACCTCCGGATTAACGTGCCGGCGCTCTACCAACTGAGCTATCTAGCCCTATGTTGGCGGTGTCCCTATTTTGTCAATATCTTTGTTCAGGGGTGCCAGTCAGAAGCCATTCAACCGTTAACTGCCGTGTAGCCAGGGATCACACCCAAATTACGATACAACCTGGGAAGCGGCAGCCAGGGGATCACCTTAAGGGGATGAAATACAGTTGCATAAAAATTAAAGTATATACTAAGGCACATCGTCATTAAGACTTGGCTCAACTCTTAAAACATTTGCACATCCGGTCCAACCTACATGTGCTGCACAAATCAACACATTGCTTGTAGTCTATGTCCATTAATATACATACCACTCTGATTTGATTGAGCATACAACCTGAGCTTGATAGTCAACACCAGGTCGCCTGTACTTTTATCCTATGCTCATTTTGTTTCTTGTTATCTTCTGAGGTGTTGTTGTATATTTCATTTTTCATGGTAGTTTTTAATGTAGTATTACATGTATGTTGTTCATTGTTTTTTGCCCATACATATTTTGTCTTTTCCAGTGTGCATTTCTGTTTGTCCTTTCTAGTGTGCATTTCTGTGTTTTTTGTTGTTATCTCAGATTTACTGAACTTTAAATAGTGCATTGCTTTGTGTGTTTTAATATTGTAAATGTTATGTATTTCAGCCTTTTTTTGTGGCTGCAATGTTATTTTAGCCATAAATTAAATAGTAAATTTTTATTAATTTTTTCCCTAGCGTTTGTATTTTCGGTTTATTTTTTACTGTTTGTTGTACTTTATGCCAACAACTTTCTGAAAAATTATACTGTTAGTTTTACCCACCTCCAAGTGGAAATCAAATTTGTGTACAATAAGTTAAAGGAGCATTACAGAATTGGTAAGAAACAAAATCGCGAAGATCACAGATTGACATCAAACTTGCACGGTCTAATGATGATGATAGTAGAAAACACCCCTAGAAATATTTCTGCCTGAAATGTCATATTTGATGAGAGATAAATAATATGACTTTGCATTTGGAGTTCATCCCTCAGTGAGCGTTTTATTTATTTAGTTTTTTGCACTGCTGTCATGCAAAATGTGTAATCTGTTTTTTTTTCACTATTTTCTTGTGACCTAGATGGCCGATCGATCTCAAACTTCTACAGGTTTGTCAGTTTATGTATATGGTGGATTACGTTACACTGCCAGCAAATGTTTTGTTAGACAAAGCCAATTCTTTAATGCTCCTTTAAAGCTATCTATCCATCTATCTATCTTACGCCTACGACATGAGCACGACAATGTTAATGAAACCGAAACATGGAAGAGATTTCAGATCAGTGGAGAATGCTCTTGTACCTCATCCAATGACATCTCTCCTTCATATACTGGTTGCTAGGGACGGAAAGTTCCTTTTACAGCAGGCACGATTCAACACTGCATGGGCATGTAGTCCACTATTTGCAGATCTTTACATGTTTGCACAAACTGTCAAACTGTTTACATAGGGGAAGCAAGTTCTTCATTAACACATGCTACTTATGGGATCTGTACAGCAGTTTCATGTATTTTATTGATGCTACAGTTATGAACTCAATGAACCAAAGTGTAATGGGTTAGCATAATGTAGTGGTGTCTTTCCTCGCCCTCCACCTCCAGGACTACGGTTCGAATCCACACCGGGGGCACTACATGGATTGGGTTTTCTTTCAGTCTATCCAAAAGCATGTTGTTGTTGTTTTTTTTGTTTTTTTTTAATTCTCAGTTATTTTCATCCCACATCTAAAAACTGAAACTTCCTTCCTTGTCTTCTCTCCATGGGGTTCTTGGCTAGTAAAGTCTATAAGTTCACTTTTCTGAGAGTCATTGGCTTTCACAACCAGAATAAATGAAATGGGTGAAGAAGAAAAAAATGCAAATAGACATTATGTATCCTGTTCCGCTGCAAACAGTAGCAATGTTATTTGCAAACAGTTGCATTCTTGTTTGAAAGCAGAATCAATTTCTCTTAAGTGTAATCAAGTGGAAAAGTTACCTTGAAAATGTCAGAAGTGTCAATTTTGAAAATAAATATTGTGCTTGAGTATTAAAGCGTCATCAAAAAGCAATATCATTACAATTATGACAAATTTAACAGCAATGCATAACGATGATTTTTGTTTAATTATTCAGTTTGTACACACTTGCTACACTACAGTATATCTTATCTAAAACAAGTTATTTTGATGATATGCAGAACATCTATGTATACTGTAGCAGTTTCTGAAAACACTTCGAAGAAAAACCAATTCACACATTTTTCTGACAGCACATCGTTCTTCAAATAATGAAGAAAATACAATTTGGAAGTACAATCGGTGCTTTTGTTATAACTCATACACGTACAAGCTGATTTGAAGAGGATTTTCAACCCATGAATGCATGTAGTTCAATACTCACTTTCAGTATTATTAAAGTCCAATGATAAAGTACGTGTTTGTTTCTTTTCCATTAAAATATGAATAACCCCAGGGGATGCAGAGCAACAAGAATTGCGATTCAATCAACGACGTTTGACATCAAATCAGCATTTAAGGCAGCATCCATGTGTGAGAACCATCACAGATGATAGAAGCATAGAAGTCACTCATGCAGGTTCTGCTATCGGACAATCTCTCTGGAGAACGACACAGCCAGAGAGACGAACTTGTATACACCTCATCAAACTGCGTCATTGCCTTGCTGGAAGACACCTCATTATTAAAACCTTGTTGTTTTGTGTGAACAAAGGAGATTTACCTTAACTGAAATACTGATTGACGCGTGAGGCACTAGGACAATTTAATTCTCCCCGGATATTGCTTTAACAAATTTTGATTAAAAAACACCCTTTTCTATGATGGGTCAATGTTGTTTTATTCCTAAAATGCTGTCATTTAAAATAGATGATATCACGTACAAATTGAATAAGACCCCAGATTTCTGTTTTTAGGGAAACTGACAGTGCCTACAATCTTGAAAAACTAGTCCAAATTTTTCAGTTAATTTTCCTCGTTTACACAATTTTCTAGTACATTTTCCCTATTTACCAAAAAATTACCCCATGTTTTAGTGCAAATTGTCAGCAAATCTTCAGATGATCTACAAAGTCATGAATAGTATGAACATAATGTGTACCAACCACTTATTACCAGAAAAAAGGGTCCCATTTGAATGGTAATATCATTTGTTATCTTGCAGAGTGTAGTTCTTGAGAAGTTTGCTTACAGCTATGAAAATAACCATTAGGAGCATAATGTTTGTGAACATTTTTGAAAGGAAAATACATTGAGTTACATGTAGTGTTTGGTTTACGTGTCAAGTGTACTGGGCTCAAGCTCTGGTGTTTCTGATCGATAGAGTGTTGATCTTCCACTTGTGTTCTTATGCTATTCTTACACTTGACCATTAGTGCTTCATCCTTCAGATGGGGGGACAGGTCCTATGTAATTCTATGTAGAAGAACCCAGTACATTTCATTAAAGGGAAGGTATATGCTAGGTAACCACTCCTAAATTTATTGGCAATCAAAACCTATTTGGTTAAAAGTACAGTATTTAAAGCAGTTTGAAAATCATTTCTCTTCAAAGTCATGAAGTTGTATGCAGAAAAAGATATCATTTTTTTAATCCCCAAAAATTCAATTTTGAGAAGCAGAAGGGGTTTACCTCCTGGTATGAATGGCTGCAGACTGGCCTCAGCACCTTGTAAACAGTTAAAAGGTGGTACGTTAAAAATTGAGTCTTGTATTTCGAACACAGCTCGTCAAACCTTGTGGAAGATGTATACATGTACCTGTTTGTAGCTTTTATTTTGGTGAACAAGTATGCCCTTTTAATTTGCATACCAATTCACATAAAAGAAGAAAACCAATTATTGATAATAAAAAGTTTTTTTTTTGTGGCCAATTATCAATAATATTTATGTACTATAAAGCGTGTTGACTTTGAAATTGACCTTTCCGGGCCTGCATACATTGCAGTAATAGTATTTATAACACTGACTTCTTGTACCAAGCTCAAACCACAGTGGCACTCAAGGCCCTTGAACATACATGTAGTTACCCTGGTCACCAAGATTCATTTTATTACTAAAAACATCTCAGATCCCTGCGGAGTAAGCCTACAGTCGTACATGTATACAGCCTGCGCTGCAGAGTATGTACATGTACCACACTTAATAAACCTTAAACAAACACAACAACCATCTCTGCCATTCCAAGTAGCCAGTTTACCCATGGGTGAAGAGAAGCAATTATGGTTAACGGGGACTGTCATCATAATCATAGCAAGCCTGTGCATGTACAAGGAGTTATATATGAACTCTCCCCCAGTTACTGCACACACATGGCTGGCCGTAGATCTGATCTGGTCAGCAATGACTAGGCCCATGCATGTAGGTGACGGTTAGTTTACAGTTCTACAAGTACAGTCACATACCTACTATGACCGTGATAATAGTCCCCCTCTAGTTTTTTTTGTAATCACACCCTGATTATTTAAGCCCAGCAGTTCAAACTTCCTAAGAGTGTGAGTGCAAAGCGAAACATTTATGTGAATTTGATGTCACAACAATGTTTTTGCTGCGAATTTGCAAGAGAGTTCAGCACAAGTCAACCCATGCAAATTATTTAGGTGGGAATTTGTGACGTCAACATTCGCTTTGCATTCCCATTTGCAGGCAGTATAAACCGGGCTTCAGCCACAAGGACAAGTTACATCATGACAGCGCACTGTATCAGAGTCCTTGCAATTGCAGCTACATGTACAATGTACATGTACTATGTAAATGTACACGACATGTCACTTGAGTACATGTACAAAGAAGACAACAAACAAACTCACACCACATTATCTCATGTTTAGCAATCGTGTCTAACATATGAAAACAAATCTGAAAATGCTGATACCAACCTTTGCCACAAGCTTGTTCAATGAAGTGCCCAAGAGCAACAACCAAAGCATCACTACACTGGTACACATGACCAAGACTGATGATGCCCTCCAGGGCAATGTCTGCCAGGCCTAGACCAGGACGGTGCAGAAGGTCCCTCAACTCATTCCTGCAACATGTCCACATCATCTCCATGTAGGAGCTGAAGAACTCCTGCTGGATATGTGCATTGAGTGAGTCTCCCCAGCGTACCGACTTCCGCGTTTCGTGCCTGTTGCCACTCCGGCGAGGTGACTTGAGTTTGGGTTTTCGAGAAGCTGTCTCACCATCTGACATGAGAGGCTGATGCTTCTGTAATAGACCTGTCGATGATGAGATGGCAGTAAGCAGTTTGGAGATGAAACCCTCTTCTTGGGTTTCAATTGCACATTGAGGAGATGGTTCCTGCAGAAGTCCCTGAGCTTTAAAGTCTTTTAATGATAATGTAGCAACGGTGGCAGAAGTGGGAAAAGCAGAACTGGGCGATTGATCAGATGGCGTTCGGGAGGCCTTTGCACTGATAATGCATGGGTAAGTGAGCCAGTCAAATGAAAGAGGGCGTAGCTTTGCTAAATGTACAAAGCTTTGGTTCCGCATTAGGAAAAAGATTATCTGCAAGCTTGCTAACTTGGAGCGCTCTTTGGATAATATACTTAATATTCTGTTCACTGGAAATGGTCGAATGAATTTGTTGAATCTCGAGGAAGCTGAACTGAAATGATGATGGCGGCCATGCGATGTCGTATCTGTATTCTTACAAGTACTCCTGATTAAATCCAGCATCCCATTGAAGTTCTCAATCCCTCTTACTATACTCCAAAGCATATCTTGTGTGGCCGTGTTTGGGCTACAGTGTGCAAAGATTCTCAGCCCAACTGCGATAATTTGGTGCAGCCACCACATTGCACAATCCCGCCAATATGTCAGAGACCGCTGCAGGGCAGACAGGTCTTGGCACAACTCTGGCAGCACAGCTTGCAGGTATTTATCAGTGTAAAGTCTGTGCTGAATTGACATCCAGTGGTTCATATGGATTCGTAGATCCTCACAAAAGATTGCTAGATACTCCATCTTTGTGTATGGCTCCACATCTCCGCCTGTTTGTAGTGCCTGAAGCGTGTTGTACTCTTCATGTGCCACCACCTGCAAGCTCTGAACAAACTCTGCAAGCTGTGAAACCCTTGTGGCACACTCCCGTGCAAAGTACAGCCGAGAGCGACTTATCATCAGCCGTTGTAGAGTAGAGTAATACTCTGCTATAGTAACACTGTACTTGTTGTGAGTGAATGCTGAAGACACCCTTCCATGAGTACAGAGGCAGGGATGATGCTCTGGTTTGAGAATCTGGTAACACTGAGATAGGTTCCTGATGCTGTGTTCAATCTCCTCACCTGAGTACTGTGAGTAGGAGGACTGGGAGGTTGGAGAAGGGCTCCTTGAGATGATCGGGATCGTTAGGGCCTCGCTTGTTGTTGCTGGTGATGGCGGAGGGGTGTCCAGATCCAGAGCTGGTTGCTCATGAAGGACCCTTAGAGGGGGCAGACGGCCAACGGGTGATTCCATCATCATTTTCGCCCAGATATTCTGTGGAAAAACAAGTGTAAGTGTCAAATTTGATCCCAGACATGCCAGACAGACACATTGCAAGAAGAGGTTTCAAGGGGAGGGGGAACATAATTGGCAATTATTTCTAACAGGTAGGCAGTACTTTTAGTTAGTCCATAATAAAATTAGAAAATAAAAATATGATATGGCCTGCTGTGAGTATACACGTTTATTGTGCCAGAGTTATTTCCCAAATTTATTTCAGAATACAAACTTGTAGTCAGTGCCTGCAATAAAAATGTGACAAACTTCCAAGTGCAATGATGAATACATCACAAAGAAACATAATCAATGCATTGAATTTAAAATTACATACATTAAAGGAACACGTTGCCTTGGATTGGACGAGTTGGTCTATAAAAAGCGTTTGTAACCGTTTTTTATAAAATGCATGGTTGGAAAGATATTGTAAAAGTAGAATACAATAATCCACACAAATTTGCCTCGAAATTGCTCGATTGTCCTTTTACTTTGCGAACTAACAGTTGTCGACAATTTAAGGGAGTCATAAATGGCCGACCGTGTTAGTCGACGAGGTAAAAGGAAAACAAGGCAATTTCGAGGCATGTTTGTGTGGATCATTGTATTCTACTTTTACAACATCTTCCAACCCATATGCATTCTTTAACAAACTGTTACGAACGCTTTTTAAAGACCAACTCGACCGATCCAAGGCAACGTGTTCCTTTAAAATACAAACCTCCTCATCCTCAGAGTTTGACATTTCAAAGTTAAAAGCGTAAAACATCAGCAGACAAACTGATGTATCCTACTTTTAAACGAGAAACCTGTGGTTGATTTGTAAATCTGTTGGTAACAAAGGCATTCATTTTCATTTCAAATGTATGTTGTGATTATTTTCAATCACTTTTGTAGCTTCGTTTTCCTTTGAGACAAGAGAAAACTTGTGCGCCCAACTTTCCAATTCAATTCATACAAGAACGATATTTTATAACTTTGTTGTTTTTCTCTTATGATTCCAACCTCCCAGCTTCAATTTGGTAACGCAAACAAAACAAATGTGAAAATCATTCAAAAGATCATTTCAACCTAAAAAAAAAAAAATCAACTTGTAAGACAAGAAAATACAACAACGAAAGTTGTCCGACGATTCTTTAGGTAAGCCCGGAAATCATGTGAATTTCAATGGCGCGGTCGGGAGTGAATGGCGCTATGTTTAATATTGCGTGAGTGCTAAGGGGTTTAGGCTTTCCTTTTAGCCATGCAAATCGGTATCCAATTTAGCAGAGTAGATAGCAACTAGATATTCATGTGAAAAGCACTGGGAATATGAATGTTGACTGCGTGGATTGCTAAAATTAATGATCTTTTTGAATGGCATGACACAAAAGAACAATTACTTAAATGTACTTGCACATTCAGTAAAATTTATAGGAGCTTTCAATTCCGCTCAAAAAAGAAAACTGCAATATTTCAAATGGTGCTTATTTGCAAAACAAATGACTCGGGAAAGCTGTACCCTTTCATTTTGAAAGGGCAAAGACACCAAGGTGAATCGTCTCTAATTAAACAGCCAATAAAGGATGATCTCAAATATATAGATATTACAGTTTTCTAATAGCTGGAGTCCATAGGAAACATTAAAACAATATAACGAGTCTTTTACCTCACGTTAAAACATGGTAAAAATGTTTTTTCTGAAAAACGCGGGGTCAAAAAAACCTGCGCGACAAAGGAAGCTTGACGTCAGTGGCTCTATTTGGTGTGGAAAATAGTGCCCTCAGTTTGCCAAAGCTGGAAAACTGTGTTCACACCCAATTAGGGGAATTTCGTCACTGGCGTCAAGAGGTCATTATAATAGATAAGCCGTTTTTGACTCTCGGCTGGAAAAGCCGCGCGGCTGGGTGCATTTTTTACCCGAGTTATTTGTTACTAAATGCAAATTTTGAGAGTAAAATGGTTATTAACCGGTATCTACGATGTCTATTTGGCCATAAAAAGGTAATAGTTGTATCGAGATCATCCTTTATTGGCTCTTTAAGAGTTAATATGCAAGGTGTCTACAATGCATAATGAAACCCAACACTCATGTAGTTTCAGGCCAGATACTTCAATGAGGCAACGAAGGTGTTTTCCTCCGTGCCCCCTTGGTGTCCTTGAAACAGTAGAATTTACATTTTCCTCATAAGGTGCCCTTTATAACAAGGAGAAAATGCCTTTGTGCCCTTACTCTTTCAAAAACGAAGCAAACAGGCCTGTATTTTCTATGTAATTGTGACATTTTTACCCTCCACAAAAAAATCCTATCCCTTTAAAATGTTGATACATCCGTTACCTGATGTACGCCCAACATGCCCTCTAAAGTACTGTCTGAAGTGATGGAATTATGGCAAGCGGGCTGGCTTGCTGCCACGGGCAATCAACATCGGACAGTAGGGCTGATGTTCAAACCGAACCACACACGTCCCTAGCATATAACCAATACGGCTACATACGCGCAGTTTCAGTTCAGAAGTTCATTATACCCTCCAGGCAAGACCAAATCAAAAACAATTTCCTAGTATTTGAATAGAGTCAAGTTTGAGACAAGTCTGTCGTTTCTGAACCCCCACATAGGAATTGATGCATGTGGTGTTCTGATAAAAACATACCTAAATACTACACACACAAAAGGGTGAAATCTGTGCCCACGGCTAAGGCAAGATCTACGCATAAATGTGGGACTAGACGACAACCTCTGATATTTAGCAAGCGCGATCAGGTATCTCCTAGACATGTATACATTGTGTGTTACGTTTGTGAGTGTGGCACTACATACGTGTACGTACAATTACTGTACATGTCCATGCCCGGGACTGGATCAATTTGTCTCAGAGTGTCTCAGGGATACCCTTTGAAGCAGGGAGTGAGATTTACGTTTGTGTGTACCTCCTCACCTGATTATAGTAAAGTAATCCTTTCTTGCCCACAACTAATTGGATTTGCTCAATTCTTGACAGTGTAAAGTTTGTACTGCACTTTAGTCCGGTATGAGATTTTGCTAATGAAAGTGGTTTACAATTCATATTTTATAAGCCAAATCTTGCTCCAAATTACACACTTCAGCGACCAACACTTGTGTACATTTTTTATAGAAGGGGTCCACATGAGATGTGATGCTAACAAGATTACATTATAAAATGGGCTAGAAAATTGTATGCAGATGCGATGATACATACGCGGAGTTGCCCCAAATAACATGGTGTTATTCCTTTATTTTGTCATGTAAAAACTCTATCATTGAACTGTTTTACCTAAAAACTCTAGCATTCATGTGAAAACTCTAGCTAGTTGTTATTTTGTTCATTTTTAAGTAATTACTTAAAAATTAACAAAATAAAAATTCAAACTTAGGCACGTATACATCATCAGTATATTACCCAGTATTTCCAATTTTGTTCACATTCAATGTAATATGGACAGAAGTGAACACTTAACCTTTGAAAAACCACAAAACAAACTTGGTAATGAATTTGTCAACAGCAAACAGTGTCATTTCACTAAAGTTGTTTATGTTGTACAGCATGTTATTGTACACAAGAAAGATCGCAATTACGTGCCCAATCAATGACAAGAATGAACATCCAGATTGTACAAACCAAACACAAATGACTTCATGACGATTTATGCACACACTAAAAATAGAAAGCACGGAACAGCCTTTTCTATTACATCCTGTGATTTTCACTCGCAATCAATTACAGGCACAAAAGTACAAACACAGCTAAATGAACTACATGTAGCCTTACAATGTAATGTACATTTAGCCTGATGCCCTGTGTATTTGTCAAAAACCTGCACAGGGCAAGAAGTACTCGGTTTATTCTTGGGCAGAGGATGGGTGAGATGTCCTACCCCGATAGACTTAAGTCCCTCAACTGGTCATCTCTGTCAATTTGTCTGTTTTGTATTTTATCATTAAGTGTAAGTTTAACCTTATTCACTGTGATGTGGCAGACATCATTTCTGTCAATCATAGATATCCTAATGTTCTCACCTTCAAACACCTGTATGCTAGAACCGATGCTCTGCACTTATCTGCTCCTCATCTTTTTCCCAGACTTTGGTCTCGTTTGCCAGAAAACATTCGTAATTCACTACTGCTCTTGCCCTTCCACAGCTTTCTCAAATCACTTAGATTTTCTGTCTGTCAATCTCATGAATCTACTGAATAGTAGCTTTAGCCAAATCACTTGTGCAATATTTTAAGTCGTTTTAATTTATCTACAAGTTTAGGTTTTATTTATTTATTTATTTCCCTTTATTGTTTATCCTTACCCCATCTGTTATTTTTACTTATTTATTTATTTTTAATTTAATTTAATTTAATTTATTTTTTATTCTTAAAATATATTTATCATTTTCTATTGGTTTTTAATGTTCTGCTTTTATTATTGCTTTGTGAACTATATTATGTTAAATCTATATTAATTTTATTGTGTACCCCAGATGTGGGGCAACAGATCTACGGATCATAGTATGTATTTGCTTTTGTTGTCCCTTGCCCATCTTGGGGTATAATGTTGTCATTGTATTTTGTTTTGTACTGTTATGGCGAATAAAATAATAATAATAATAATAATAATAAGTATCAAAACTGTACAAATAACAGTGAAACAGCCTGTGTTGATTGGTCTTGAGCAAACGTTGTACATGTATTACTGTCATGACTGTACATGTTCTGTTCGTATTTTCTTCTTCTTTTGTTTCTTCCCTTCTAGTGCAGCCTTTGTGATTAAAGATAAATTCACTGCCAGACACACCCTGGCGGGCCCCTTCTCGATAAGCATGAACCAAACTTTTTCCCTTAACCCTTAACATCACAACTTTGTTTTAAACACATTCTTACAATTTGATCACACAAGTGTGTATCCCATGTAGGTTTCATAGTATATCAGTCTAAACCCCGGAACAGAACAAAATGTTTGTCTGGCTGACTCGGGAGTCACTACTCAGGACTCAAGACATAAATCACTACCCAGGATCAACTCAGGAATCACTACTCAGGATTCAACTCAGGATCACAACTCAGGAATCATTACTCAAGACTCAACTCAGGTATCACTACTCAGGACCCACCTCAGGTATCACTACCATGGACTCAACTCAGAAATCGATACTTGGGATTGGACTCAGGTATCACTACTCAGGACTCAACTCAGGAATCACTATTCAGAACTCTAGTCAAGAGTCACTAAAAACTCAACACATGAATCCCTTCTCAGGACTCAATTCAGGTATCACAACTCGGGAATCAACTCAAGAATCACTACGCAGGACTCAACTCAGGAATCACTACTCAGGATTCAACTCAGGAATCACTACTCAGGATTAAACTCAGGATCACAACTCAGGACTCAACTCATGACTTAAACTCAGGTTCACTACTCAGCACTCAGCTCAGGAATCACTACTCAGGACTCAACTCCTGAATGAATCACTACTCAAGACTCAACTCAGGTATCACTACTCAGGAACCACCTCAGGTATCACTACCATGGACTCCACTCAGAAATCGATACTTGGGATTCGACTCAGGTATCACTACTCAGGACTCAAAAAAAGAATCACAACTCAGAACTCAAGTCAGGAGTCACTAATAACTCAGGACTCAACTCATGAATCTCTACTCAGGACTTACCACTCAGGACTCGACCCATGAATCACTACTCATGGCTCAAATCAGATCACTACTCAGAACTCAACTCAGGTATCACAACACGGGACTCAACTCAGGAATCACTACTCAGGACTCAACTTAGGAATTACTATTCAAGACTCAACTCAGAAATCCCTACATGGGACTCACTAACCATTAACTACATACCATGCACACATGCATACACACAAGCTCATTATCGGAGTTCCAATTATCATTTACTACGGCTTGTAATTGTGCTCGAGCTAAAAATAGCAAAGTACACTTAATTTCCTCATCTGACTTGGACGTGTTTCATTGCGTGGGAGATGGAAAGATGCAAACAAATCAGGGACAGACTTCTGCGATCTGGTGATCGTATTAGGGCAGACTCTCAAGCAACTTCTAGGATTCATAGCAAATGTTTTTCAAGTGCCATCTGTTCACTAAATCCACCACAAGAAATGTACGTACATGTACTGTACAGTGTACACATCCAACGCTGATCAAACTTAATAAGAAAAGAATATTATACCTTGCCAAACATACAAATTCATAATAATTAAATCAATGTAAATCTTACATGTATTATAAGTTTACATCCTCAGTTTGGCTTCCTTTTTTTAGGGGGGGGGTAAATGCTGACAGAATCAGTGAGAGAAGGATTATCTTCCAGAAAAACATGTTATATGTTGGTGACTTAAGAAGCAATATTGTTTTGTGTTGCATCTTCCTACAGAAATGTCCAAAGATACATGTAACAATTTCAATTGTGGCACTTCTCGCAATGTTGATCAAATATCGTCCGTTAACAATTCTAATAGAAGAGAGGAGGGAATTAAAATGTTGATGATTTAAAAGAGGAATAATTTGTCACACAGAGCTCAAAGGACAATTTGTTTCCTGCGACAACAGTAATTGGTATTAAGGCATCAATGTGGGGGATGAGGTTTGGCCAAAGTTTCGTTTAAAGACACTGGACACCATTGGTAATTGTCAAAGACCAGTCTCCTCACTTGGTGTATCTCAACAAATGCATAAAATAACAAACCGGTGAAAATTTGAGCTCAATTCGGGTCATCGTTGCGAGATAATAATGTAAGGAAAAAACGCCTTGTCACAGAAAGTTGTGTGCTTTCAGATGCTTGATTTCGTGACCTCAAATTCTAAATGTGAGGTCTCAGAATCAAATTCATGGAAAATAACTTCTTTCTCGAAAACTATGTCACTTCAGAGGGAGACGTTTCTCACGATGTTTTATCCCGTCAACCTCTCTCCATTACTCGTCACCAAGAAAGGTTTAATGCTAATAAATATTTTGAGTAATTACCAATAGTGTCCACTGCCTTTATAGATGCAACTTGTTGTTTCCTTAGACAAATTCACAATACTTGCTGTTCCAAAATATTGTAGGAAAAGCAGGCAAAGGGTGTGCGTACTGTTCTTATCAATTTTATTTTTGTCACACAGACTCCTCTTTGAGTTATTTGCAAAAGTTTGGTGTTTGTTTGTTGCTTTTGTTTTTGCTGTAATTTCTTTCTTACGAAATTGTTTTTGTCAGGCTTATCAAAACAAGCCTTTATGGCTTAGCGGTAAATGCCCCAATTTTCGTTTGCTACAATGTATGTATCCATTACATTATATTATTTTCATTTCATTTTCATTATTTATTTTTCTTGTATTTTTCTTGACTGCCTTTGATTTAAATAATTGCAATTAATTTGTTTATTATTCTTGGTTTTTCACCAATATGTATATGAATATTGATAAATCACCAATTAAGTGATTATTTTGCAGAGCTCAATACTTACATCATGCAATAAGCATTAATAGTTAAAAACCATGCAGTTAATTGTTCCATAAAGCCACAATTTTTCATCTGTTGTGTTTAGAGAGCAACTTTACAATATTACATACATGTACTGTAAAATGCTGAATAATAGCACCTGATATCTAAGCTACAACGTGCTAAACCTCAGTCATGTCAGTGTTCAACCCTTCGCACGACATTATATTTTTTTAAATTTTAATTGATCACTGAAATAAATAAAAGAATTGTTTAAAAGAGCCTTGCCTTTGGCCTTTCCACAAAGTCCTTCAAATTTCTCTCACATGTTGCTGACTACCCAAAATTGTACAAAGGTGTTGTATGTTTTATGCATGTCTCTAATTTAATTCCTTCTGGACGAGATTTCCTCCCAGCTTCAAAATAATCTCTCTGTTCATCCAAGGTATCCTATGTACACATCATCATTAATAGTAAAAGTAATCTACATGTACCTACACGTTGTGATTAGTAAACTTGGTACCAGTTTTCAAAGAGCTGTGAGCTGACCACACTGTCCACGGAGTACATTGTAGCACGCACAACCACAACATGAAAACCAGGAATAATAACCTGACACATGATAATAATAATAATAGACCGTATCAAATAACCCCTTAGTTGCTATGAAAGTCGCCATCTTGTAGGGCAAACTGTATGCGTGCTAAACGCGTACATCAAGCACGCAGGAGTCCCGGTTGGATTTCTATGGCACACATACCCACACGCACACGCTCACAGACGCCATGTTATAGGGCAGGTATATGAATGGTGACGTTATATTCAATATGGTCTATTTGTGGTTGAACAACAATTTGTTATACTAGAGTGGGACTCAAACCAACGATCACCGGATTTGTGTGCCAAAACTCTACCAACTCAGCTATCTAGCCATTTGTTGGCAGTTTCCCTATTTAATAATAATAATAATAGTAATAACAGTGGCCTCTTATATATAGCGCTCGTATCCATCACTCAGTGATGCTCAAGGCCCTTTACTATTCACTATTGTCCTGCAAGGCATTGTGAAGTGTCATTTTTTGGAGTATGAGATTAATTTCTTTACATAGCAAAAATGCAATGTTTAGAAGGTGATGAGGCGCAATTATAGACAGCCAATCAAGCCAGGAACACCGGGGCAAACCCCTTCTCTTTTTCATAAGTGCACTGGAATCTTTTACCGTGCATTACAGAACACACACACACACCCTATGGGAGACTTTTGGGTTGCTTGGTGGCAGCAGACTTACCAGGTAAAATCCATTGTTCTCAGTAATGTGCGCATGCTCAGAACTACATAAACCATGGAAATTTACCTGGTAAGTCTGCTGCCACCTAGCGTTCCAAAGTTTCCCATTGGTTTTACGTCCCATCCAAAGGACGCAGAGTGACACGACCAGGACTTGAACCAACACGTTGCTGACCAGAAACACCAGAGCTTGTGTCCGGTGCTCGTGTCCGCTTGACCACGACACGCCTGTGACCTAAACCTGATGTCAGCAAAGGTTAAGTGATTTTTCATTATGCAGGCCAGTTCTTTTACGTGCATTAATACAAAAAATACAGGACCATTGCTTTTACAGCCCATCCGCAGGACTCAAGAGTGATACCATATTGCAAATGGTCTGTTTCAAGATATCTTTCAAGAATTTGTCCGCAATGTAATTTTCAAAAAGTAAAATTACATCTAAAGGTATGCGGTTGAGCAAAACAAAACAAAACAGGAAAGCTCATTTGGAAATAAATAAACAATTAAAAATAACTAATAAAAGAGGTTGGTGGCATAACAAAATCTTGAAAAGAGGAAAACTAGTGAAATAACTGAACTACATGTACCTATAGTAAGCAGTACATACCTTCAATGCAAACAATTGAGTTTTCTACTTGTGTGAATCTTCACGTATGTGTATAATGAAAATACTTGCAAAGAAATACACAACACCTTACAAGTCACGATACAAGATTTAATAATGTTGTTACCAAGGTTACATTATGTCTTGCGTGGACACAACCAATAACTAGCTTTGACGTTTCTCATGTCAATGTCAGGCCATATTGATCTTGAAGACCTAGCTGGCCATCGCAGACCCAACTACAGCCGGTTTAAGGCCGTTCGGGAACACCAGTTCCTCTCTCAGGCTCTATTCTAGCCACTTAATTTGATTTTCCCATCAACCAAAATCAGTCTTAAAGGTAAGTAAATTATCACATCACCAACAATACAATTTGCGTCCCTTTGAATATAATTTGATTTTAAAAACCCTGTACTCAATCAATCTTAAAGCAATGTACAATCAGGGTTGAAATTTGTCTCTGGACCACAGGCACGAGGGCATTTGTTTTGGTGTCGGGCAAGGTGTTTTAAAATGACAACAAAAATATGTCAACATTTTAATTTTGAATATATATATACATGATGATAAAAAATTCCCCTGCCACCCTTCAATTCTTTTGAGGAATGACATAATGAAGTACAGTTTTTAATACCCATACAGACGAATGAAATCAACCTTCTCTTATGTGTCTTTTTTAGCACAAGTCCAAATAAAAAAGTTTACTTTTAAAAATGCATGTGAAACTGAGTCAGTTAATATACATCGATGTTCTACTGTATTTCTATACCTCCATAGTTTATTATTTATTTTGAGTCTGGTCTTGTGTCCAGTAAACATTTTGAGCCACAGACCAGGCTGTGATCTTGACGATTCCCCCACCCTCTCCCCAAAAATAGTTACAAAATTCAAGTCCGGTACTTGTACATTATATGCATCACCTCAGCCACAATATTTCTTATTAACTAGTAAGAATTGTTTGGTTCAAATTGATCTATTTATAATTTTATAGAATATTTACCACAACATGCTCAAAATTGTTACCTACAATTTTGTCAACTTCTTTGCCTTAAATAATTCTAATACATTGGAGACCTTGACAGGTATTTTATCAAAATGTCATCACCCACTGCCTTTATAACTTGCCTCCTGATTCTGCTGCACCTGCTGGCCAATACAATAGCACAATATATGGTCAGATGCTGAGTGTACAGTACATGATGTATGCACACTGCACAGTAAACATACTTCAAGAGTCATCAAGAACAGTAGGGTGCCCAGTGCCTCTTAGCTTGATTTCTTAAGAATGAACAATATGCAAATAGAAAGGTCAACAATGCCTGTGATGCACAGTTACGCACTCAAGAAACACTGCTTTGTAAATAAAGTCAAACAAAAGATTCAAGAATGCCACTGGCAGAACCAGAGAGACCCACTAAGAACCCTTGCTCCCCATTACCCCCCCCCCCCCGAAAAAAAAATAGACAAATTCAAAACATTTTTTTTTAAATTCTACGCTGTCTAGTTACACCATTGGAGAATGTCTTCTGAATTTGGGCATTGCATCAACCATTAAATTATGCACGTAGTGTGTACACCAACAAATTGGTTCATTAGCTTTGGTAGTATCTTCATTGTTTAAAATTTGTTATTATAAACAGTCTATGTAATGATGTATTGTTAATCCTCGACTAAGAATTTTGGTGCTTACTTAAAATGTATGTAAGCCTAAAATAGGTCTGTATTTAGTCATTTTGAAATGAAAATTTCAGTTCGAACATCCAAGAAATACAACATCTTTAAGAACCCCTTGGAGTCCATGAGCAAATGTTGGCCACTTTGCATTTCCTAAGACCTTTTCATTTTGGGATAAACAGCACAAACGTGGCAGGTGTTTTCCCGTAATTGTGGAGATTGGGTTGTTGCACTGGGCAGGATGCTCACATTTTCAGTCATTCATTTAATAAGTTGTCAGCTGTGAAAATAATTCCTTACAACACAACGGTTGACATTTATGTTTATCGACGTCAGGTATGACAAAAATAAAATGTCAAATGTTGGGTTCTGAAGTGGCACTGCCATACTCTGTTTGACCCTGGAGTGGAAATCTAGGGGTGCATTTTGACAGCTTCACATAATGTAGGTCTACACGGTTAAAGCCATTGGACACTTTCTGAACACAACGAAAATTAAAAGTTCACAGATTTACAAATACAGGGTTTACAGAAGGTAATGGTGAAAGTCTTCCCTGAAAATATTATTCCATGAAAAGCTTTACTTTTTGAGAAAACATTAAAACAATTACCAATTCTCGATATCGAGAATGACGGATTTATTTTATGTATGTCATGACATGGCGAAACGTGCGGAAACAAGGGTGGGTTTTCCCGTAATTTTCTCTCGACTCTGATGACCGACTCAGCCTAAATTTTCACAGATTTGTTATTTTATATAAGTTGTGATACATGAAGCGTGGGCCTTTGGACAATACTGCTTACCGATGTTGTGCGATTGCTTTAAATAAAATTAAAAGAGAGGAGGGACACATGTAGTACAATAATAGCCCGCTTGCATTGGCCAAACGAACAATGGCTCTGAAATCAATAAACCGAATCATTATGAGGCTAAAAACACATCTTACATATATCAGAGTTAAAATGGAATCATAAAATAAAGACATGGATTCGTGAAATAAAGACAATCTATGAAAAGAGAGTGACAAAGCGTGTCAATGATACAGTCCAGGATATCCATCACTCAGGGAATACAGTTGATGCCTTCAGGAAGAAGGATGACATCAATTTGTGCAAAAAGTGACCATCTTCGGAATAAGAATAAATATAAATATTTATAGTACACTTACGGGTACAACCATGGGTAAAATCTCTTTTGAAGGAGTGGTGGCTCTGAAAAGAGCCGGTTTGGTCTCGATGTTTTGAACAGTGTACTCTGCTCGTCTTCAGAGCCACCCCTCCTTCAAAAGAGATTTTACTCATGGTTGTACCCGCAAGTTTACTATTAATATTTATGTTTATAGTTACTCTTATTCTCCACACCATGCAAAGCTTCAAACACCATTTATCTTTGGAATAGCTTTATTCTATCGGCCGTGTAAGAACTCATTGTAGTTTTTAGGTATGTTTTTATTAATTTTGGTTTTTACCTAAGATACATGTACACTGATGTGTGTTAGTATACAAATATTGACTGCTTCGAGTGCTATGGTTAAAACTATGACTCCCGAGGTGATCCCCGGAGCGTTCTATTTTCCCGAGGCGAAGCCGAGGGAAAATAGAACGCTACGGGGATCACCGAGGGAGTCATAGTTTTTAACCATTGCACGAGTAAAAGCAGTCAATATTTGTTTTATAACACCCCAAACATTTCTAAATACTGTACTATTATTATTAAGTTACAGACCTGAATGCTACAATCCACGGACGACGCGAAACCTGTGAAAATTTGAACTCAATTGGTCATCAAAGTTGCGAGATGATAATGAAACAAAAGCACCATTGTCAAACGAAGTTGTGTGCTTTGAGATGCTTGATTTCGAGACCTCAAAATCAAATTTGTAGGTCTCGAAATCAAATTCCAATATTTGGGTGGAAAGTTACTTCTTTCTCGATAACTACATTACTTCAGAGGGAGTCTTTTCTAAGTTTTTTCACAATGTTTTGTACTATCAACAGCTCTCCATTGATCGTTAACAAGTAAGTTCTTATGCTAACAGGGATTTCCAATAGTGTCCAGTGCTATTAAAAACAAATAAATTTGTAGTCTAAAATCAGGAATGAAATGATCTTGGCCAAGTGGGTATGGTTTTTTTTTCATCTTGTTTGTTTTTTATTTTTATATCCATCCTTGGGTATATATTTTAATTACTTTAAACTGATTTTATTTTCACTAATTTCTTTTGAATCACCTTCTTACAATTTAGATTTTTTTTTCTTTTCTGAATATTCCCTAGCGAGTGAAGAAATCAAAATCACAGACTTTACCAGAATGCAACAGAACATGTGAGGATTACACAATACATGCATCCTTTAGTTTCCCTCAAAGGTCAAGAGGTGTTGTGTGTGTTGCGGGTAATCTAAACCTCCTCCAGGAACCTGCTATTGATATAAACTTTCAATTTTGTTAATTCCCTGCCAATGGATTCTTGTATCATTCCGCAGAAAAACATCCAATGTACGTGTATCCAAAATGATGGAACTGCAAAATAAAAGAGCAAAGCACCTGTTCAATACATTTGTATAAGTGTACAATATAATAGCGCCAATAATTTCTGGTAAAAGTAGGCACCCATCCCCACAGTAACTAAATGCCCATCCCCCCCCCCCCCCTCCTCCTGACCCGGACCCCCAGGTTTTGAAATGCTTGTACTGTATGTTTTCATCTTTAAAAAAAGTTTACAGATTTACAAATTACTTACAGGATTTACAGAAGGTAATGGTAAAAGACTTCTCTTGAAATATTATTCCATGAAATGCTTTACTTTTTGAGAAAACATTAAAACAATGTAAATTCTCGATCTCGAGAATTCTGGAACTATTTTAAACACATGTCATGACACGGCGAAACGTCCGGAAACAAGGGTGGGTTTTCCCGTTATTTTCTCCCGACTCCAATGACTGATTGAGCCTAAATTTTCACAGTTGTTATTTTATCTATAAGTTGTGATACACGAAGTGTGGGCCTTGGACAATACTGTTTACTGAAAGTGTCCATACTGGCTTTAAATAGTTGCATCTACTCAAGAAGAGGCAACTATTTGAAGTTGAAAACACACAGTATACTACTTCTTCTTCCACAAAATGGAAACACTTTGACCCCCTCTACACTGCGTGTCTAGAGAAACAAATTATGTTTATATGGCGGCTTTGAGAAGCCATTGGGGTTTTTTTTTCTCCTGAGAACAAGGATGTTATAAGGCCAGTATGAAAAGGAATTGAGAGAAGACTCCTTGAAATTCCATCGGTCTGAAATTATGTTAATAAAATGTATACAAAAAACCTCTTCCCGGGGTACCATTATTTGCACAATGGCCATTATTGTAATGTAATGTAATGTAATGTAATGTAATGTAATGGATCATCTAGGTTGTATTAACATCTAGGCCTATTCAATATGAATGGGCATTGGGCAGCAGTACGTAATGTATACAGTTGGCGAAATATCATTTTCCATGTGAAATTGAAACTCTGCTAATTGACACATTTTTTTATTTGGGTAATCTGTGAGAAATTTATGATGGTACATTTTTATTTTATTTTTTTACTCGAACAAATTCAATTTATGAGTGGGAAACGTGAGAAGAGACTAATTTTAGAGTTGACAGACAGTGATTCAAAAGTGAAACTTCTGAAAGATTTTAAATGCTGTCCTTCCCTTGAGCTTTTGGTTAACAACAAAAACAATATAAACTTATGGCTAAAGGAATGACTTTGCGTACCAACAGGGCCCAATTTCATAGAGCTGCTAAGCACACAAATTTGCTTAGCATGAAATTTCTTCCCTGATAAAAACAACAAAATGTCCACGTGATTTTCAGAATAACCAAACAACAGCTGAAAATCAGTAACAAGCAATATGCAACAAATAGAAATTTGGTTGGTAATCCTGTTTTTATCAAGGAAGAAATTTTATGCTAAGCAAATTTGTGTGCTTCCAAGCAGCTCTCTATGAAATTGGGCACAGGTCATTTCAGATAAAAACCTTAAGCGCTGGATTCAATGAAAAAGCACTTATGTAGCAATCAAAATAAGCCGGAGATTTACAGCATCTTTACAAGCTCTAGACTTTTATTATTCATGAACAGTTTGTTGTTGGACGGTTAACGCTTCTCTGGAGGATTGCTACTGATCACGTTCGGACACTTTATTTTCAGGGAGACTTCATATTGAAATACCAATGAGATTCGATTGAGATTGATGAATAAACCAATCCCAAACACGTCTTCTATTTTAAAAGAAACCTTCAGGTTCACTTTAAATGAACACAATGCCTCTATAAAAAGCGTTTGTAACTGTTTGCTATAAAATTCATGTGGGTAGAAAGATGTTGTAAAAGTAGAATACAATGATCTACACAAACATGCCTCGAAATTGCACGGTTTTCCTTTTACCTCGTCGACTAACACGGTCGGCCATTTATGGGAGTCAAATTTTTGACTCCCATAAATGGCCGACTGTGTTAGTTCGCACAGTAAAAGGAAAACCACGCAATTTCGAGGCAAACTTGTGTGGATCATTGTATTCTACTTTTAAAACATCTTTCCAACCATTTATATGCATTTTATAAAAAACAGTTACAGACGCTTTTTATAGACCAACATGTCCGATCCATGCTCTGTGTTCATCAAAGCCATTGAGGGCTAGATAATTTTTATCTACACAGTTTAATGGAACGTGTGACTTTCATAACTGGCCTAAAGACAGTGGACACTATTTGTAATTGTCAAAGACCAGTCTTCTCACTTGGTGTATCTCAACATATTGCACAAAATATAAAACCTGTGAAAATTTGAAGCCAATTGGTTGTCGCAGTAGCGAGATAGACCTAATAATGAAAGAAAAAACACCCTAGTCACACGAAGTTGAGTGCTTTCAGATGCTTGATTTTCGTGAACTCAAATTCTAAATCTGAGGTCTCAAAATCAAATTCGTGGAAAATTACTTCTTTCTGAAAAACTACGTCACTTCAGAGGGAGCCGTTTCTCAGAATGTTTTATACAATCAACCTCTCCCCATTAGGCCTACTCGTTACCAAGTGAGGCTTTATGCTAATAATTATTTTGAGTATTAAATTACCAATAGTGTCCACTGTCTTTAAACCGTTACACAGTAAGCTGTTTCTAACAATTTTAATGGAACTACCCTTCTGTAAAAAGGAGCAAATGTCAACACACTTTTAAGGATTAAAAATAGAGCGCTGTGTAACCCTTGCTCTTTGCAAACCACCAAACCACAGTGGGCCGTACAAAGCAAAACAAATAACATGAATCTTAGGGGATTGCTAGTAATGTAATTACATGAAACGTATACAAAAGGGATGTCAATCATTCTTCCTGTATAGTGCAAAATGTATAGGACTGACATTTAAAAGAAAAATTAAGGTCTCTTTTTATTAATGACATTTGGAAACAGATTTCAATGTTTTTTGAAAAAAAAATGGTGAAACACTTTAAGACAATTTAAACGTCCCAACTCTAACTGTTCGCACACCTATAAGTACAAAACAGAAATGCCTGCTATAAATAAGGGAATCAATGTTGTGGTGAAGAGGTTTTCAACTAGTGGTTTAATCCCAACGAGGCCTGGTTCTTGATAATTTTACCTAGACGAAGTTGAGGTAAATTATAAAGAACCAGGCCTCGGCGGCTTTAACCCACTAGTTGAAAACCGATTCAACACACTTTGATTCCCATTCAATAACTTTTCGGTCAAAAAAATCATCACTTTTCGGTCAAAAAGTAAAATAAATGCAAAATTTATAATTGTTACATGATTTCTTTCAACACAACACCCCTCCAGCTATGGAATGGTATTTAGCCCTCCGCCGCCCTCGCGTAAACAACTCCTTATAAGGGAATGCTGTGCGCGTCGCGCGTATCGTGTGATGTGGCACAACTGTCCCGGCCGTTGCTCTCGACCAATAGGAATGAAGAAACTGTCTTAAGCACAGGTACAAGTTTGCGTGTCACACCCATGAATTAACACTTTTTACCGGTCATAAACAAAAGGTTTATACACACCCACGTGACGTGCTCTCCACCAATAGAAATAGCGAAACTGTCTGAGGTATTTATGAATAGCATTTCAATGATTTCTATTGAGGGATGCCATGGTGAAGATCAGCGGCTAGGAAAGGGCTTCATGGAGGAATCACACATCAAGGGCTACAGCCTGCGTGGGTGGATGATGCCTAGAGTAAAGCCCGGTTCATACTTCCTGCGAATGCGAATGCGATACGAATGTTGACGTCACAAATTCGCAACGAATAATTCGCAGCAGTTCAACTTTGCTCAACTCACTTGCACGAATATCGCTGCGAAAGGAGGGTTGTGACGTCACATTTACGTCAAATTCGCTTCGCATTTGCATTTGCATGAAGTATGAACCAGGCTTTAGTACAATAGGTGTAAGGTACAAGGTACAATCTTTCTATAAATATCAAATAAAAAATTGCTTTAGAGTATGCCCCTAGCTACAACTACTAGGCATTTTTTTTTCCTGAGAGCGATATCCGTCCAGGTTGTCTCATTTAAATGCATTCATGTGGTTTACTCTATTCCACCTTGTGACACTTGTGAAATCAAATCCTGAAGAAACTTGGTCAGAAGATTGACTTCAGTAAATATTTTAAAGCTTTCAAAGGATAACTTTCCGTATGGCGCCACCACTTTTTCACTCATTTTTACAAAAAGGGATATATCAATCAGGTAAATTAGATACTATATTATTTAATTTCGAATGAAAAAGTGGTGGCGCCATACGGAAACTTTTCCCTTTCAAAAAACATGCACGCTTTATTGGTCTAGGCAATCTGGTTCTTTTTTTTAATTGAATTAACAACCATCCGAGCTACACCAACAACACCACTGACATGACCGAGGGCAATTGTACTGGTTTTTGGAAGTCTGGGTTACATTACATGTACTGCATCCAAGCAATGCTTTTTTTTAAACTGGACACTAAAAAACATTGTTGGGTCCAGTAACTCAGACTGCGATAATTCTTGCTGGCAAATGTTTTCTTAGATTGTAAAATTGCTCTGCCCTTGCCAATGGTTAATAAGGATCACATAAAATGCTAGTTGCGATAACGTAGGCTACTCCTTCTCCCAACGGGAGAAGGCAGGCCTGATACTTCACAGAGGCAACGAAGGCGATTGCCTCCGTTGCCCCTTGCAATTGCCTTGGTGCCCTTGAAATGCTCCAGTACAAATTTACAATTTCCTCATAGGGTGCCCTTTGCCAAAGAGTAAATGCCTTGGTGCCCTTGCCCTTTCAAAAACGAAGCATACAGGCCTGGAGAAGGGTAACGTAATCGCAACTAATAAAATGCATGAAAACATAGCAGCATCAGACGTACATGGCAGAGGCTTTCAAAAATGTGTGTAGCCAGTTTAGTGCTCTACTTACTCCTAATCTAATAGATTTAAATAGCCTAGAATTTGAACTATCGTTCCTCTACCGCGATAGTAGAACTTAGGTTATTACGCTCTGCCCTCTTTCTATCATTGCCAGACCTACTTCTAGAAACTAAACTAAAGGGTTCCCCCTCGCTCACGCGGGAGCCTTTTATACATGCAGTTTCTAGAAGTAAGCTAGACCAAGTAACTGGGGCGCCTTCCTCATTTTTGTCAAAATTACTAGCTAGGTACATGTACTTTCGTGTTAACAAGTGACAGTGACCCAGTTGCTGGGTTTATTATTGTGTTATCCTAGATGGCTTGCTTCCTCAGTGCTGGCAGTGGCACCGTTAAGGGAATTTGGAGTTATGCACTTCTGGCTGGATGACTTGAATTTTAGTTAGAAATTTATATGGGTTTTTATTGTTTAATATAATTGAAATTAAAATTTAATCATATTTTATTCATAATCATACTTCATAATCATAGTCATACCGATTCATTATTCATACGAAAAGGAAGGATAAGAGTCATAAATATTATTCATACGGGAAGGAAGGACAAATCATATGAATATAAATTTGTCTGAGCCAATTAATACATTATTATAAACAGATGAATATTCTCGAGTGTTGCCTTCGTAAAGGCTAAAGCAAGCCATGCACTACCACACCACTGGTGGATTGATAACACTGAAAACGTGGGACCTGTTTTTGTGTTTACGGCGTAGTGAAGCAACACATCCACGCAGATTTATAATGGATAATAATATAATATCTTACCTGTACTTCTGGTAATATTACGGCATAGCTATTTTACATCAGCATGTCGTTTCTTCAACCTGGAACAGTATTTCATGATCGGCCACTCCGAACCACGGCCATGAACGTCAACGTTGCTACAACAGCCATCCCAGTGCTCTAGATTTTTGGCAAGCAATATACTCAGTAAATTTCTCAATCTAAAACCGAAGTTAAAATATTTGCCTGCTGCGCCCGCAGTCGGCGAAGAAGCGTTAGGTATTTTGTACCCCCGATGGAATAAGAAGAGCTTTTTTGGACTAACAGTAGTTGGTTGTAGTTTCCACAATAAATACACCTTTTTCATAACTTAAATGCTAATACAAACAATAAAGGTCCCGGTAAATGACGAATGTTTGGTCATCTAATAAAGGGGGATTATTTTGAGAATATGTACTGCACGGCTCTTGGTTTTCCAACATTATTATTTGTTTATTTGTGAATTGGTGTAGCGCCCTCTACGTGTATTTGTGAGTGAGTGCAGAAAGTAATTTAGCATTTATTATTGTGCACCCCGCCCCCTCTACACAACAATGTACCCATATATATACTTAATTTTACCAGCAACTTTGTGAAAAAGTTCGTTATATGAGACCTTATTAACTGTTCTTCTTTTCCATATCCTAATCCTGTTTTCTAAATCATACATTTATTACTTTGTTGAAGCTGTGACGTCAAATGTCAAGAGCAAAAACTTTGGCCTTAGAAGAAGTATTGATCAGAGTTGCATGGTGACAGTCAAAACTCTACACGGGAAAAGCACTACATGGGAAAAGGGGTTACAATGAAATAAACCAAATGTTACATACTTCTGAAATCACTTAATAATTTTTATTCAGAATGAAACAACAGTAATTGCATAGCAACTAAAACAACTTTAAAACATAGGGGATTTTGGGGGTTTAAAATTACATATTTACCAAGTAAAATCGTAAAATATATTTAAAATCATATCTGCATTACTTTTGCATGTTAGGCAAATTTGAAAGTAAAGAAGTTGATTGAAATTTTGCATAAAGCAAAAAACTTACACTACAACTTGAATAATCGTCAAATAATGCAATATTGCAATTCATATAATTATTCAGATTAAATAAAATCCCATTTTCTCCATACATTAATCGATATGTAAACAATAACGCAAGCAATGTTACTTGCTCCTTGTGCTGCATCTCCACAAAGACATACGCACAATAATATGTTGCCCCAAGGGAGACCTGGCTTGACAATATTCATGAGAAGAAAATTGCTACTGCTTTTCCCCCTTTTTTTTCTGGGATTAGCAAAATGGTAAACTAAATTTAGCCTTGAGAACTTTCTAGAGAAATATACAACCTGTTATAATGTGTACAAAAATAGGGGTTTAATGTGATTGTATGTAATATATTTTTAATTGGGGATAAAGAATATTAACATACATCGATATGTGTTAAGCACTGTATACTCAGTACTTTTCTGAGGTCTGTGAACAAATATCACAGGCATATTACTCGGGTAAAATTAAAACCCACAACCCTTGTAATTCTAGAGCAGTGTCTTATGTGATTGTATCCTTGAGATCCCAGAAGGGACACATTGACAAAACTTCTGACGATAATTTTTTATATGACGGTTTAACAAAAATTGTAGCAAAGGAATCCACAATAAGGTAATTTCTCATGGCTCCGGCCGGATCACAATGTTAAAGGAAAATAACAGAATTGGAAAGAAGACAAAAATCGTCTAAGATCACAGATTTACATAAAACTTGCACACTGTTATGATGATGATGATGATGATGATGATAGTAGTAGAAAACATCCCTTGAAATATTTCTGTCATTTTGGCATTTTCCTTCCGGACAAACTATTTCAGATATGTGTTCCCTTTCTATCAAGAATCCAACTCTTTAAAAACTTGAAATCAAATTTGAAAAAAGTAAAAACTTGTCTACAATTTAGTGAATAAGTGTTACCAAAACGAGGCTAGGAGGATAAAATAGTCAGAGTCCTTATTAAAGAAACGGAAATCATTAATCCTTATTACTATTGCATACAAGAAATAAGACTAAGACCTTGAAGATTACAGTACACTGAAGTTTTTCAGAAATTCTACAATCCTTAAGCACACAAACTATATCCGACAGCAATCCTGAGATTTTACAACTTTTCTTCTCTAAAAAAATTCCAGTTATACAAAAGGGTCATGCCAAAAATCCCAAACAATGACGCAAAACAAACTTTTGCAAGAGTAACATAGGACAAAGCAAGCAGCTGTTAAAGATCACTTCTAATAACTGAAAGGAAATATTCACAAATAAATTTGGAGTTATATTTTTAAAACTAGATAACTGGAATGAATAAATATACATGTATTCACTTTCTAAAGTTCACACTCACTGTCTCTCCAAACCACCCCCCCCCATTGAATAAGAAAACATAAAAATAGTTCAATTAAATTCAATTATAAAGCTTTGAATAAGCAAGCCAACAAATTATTTGAACCAAAACACAAGATAACTCTCTCTGTACAGATAAAATGGATACAAATTTAAAAACAATTTAAATGAACAAAAAAAAACGAGTAAAAATTAGGCAATCACAACCAACGCATTTGTACTCAAGGAACACAACAAATTATTCTTAAAAACTGTTAAAGGCAGTGGACACTATTGGTAATTGTCAAAATCCAGTCTTCTCACTTGGTGTATCTCAACATACACATAAAATAACAAACCTGTGAAAATTTTAGCTCGATTGGTCGCCGGAGCTTCGAGATAACTATGAAAGAAAAAAACACCCTTGAAGCTTGAGGTCTCGAAATCAAATCCGTGGAAAATTACTTCTTTCTCGAAAACTACATCACTTCAGAGGGAGCCATTTCTCACAAGGTTTTATACTATCAACCTCTCATTATTACTAGTTACCAATTAAGGTTTTATGCTAATAATTATTTTGAGTAATTACCAATAGTGTCCACTGCCTTTAACTTGTGATTGCTGATACACCCTGATAAACAACTGGTATTATCCTCATTTAAAAATGCTAATAAATTAATGCAATGAAAATTTATCATAAAAATAGACATTCATGCAGACATAGAACTACTCTGTTCTTTGATGATGCTTACAGCATCCATAAATGTGCCTTCAATGTGCATCAAGCCCGGTTCATACTTCCTGCGAAATGTTCTCCCAAAGCAAATATTCTTGCGTCACAAATGGAAAAACAGCACGTACCATTTATTGTGTCTCAAAAAAAAAAAAAAGGCTTTGCATTCGCATTCGGAGGAAGAATGAACTAGGCTTTAAACTCTGAATCTTTTTATATATTTTAGATGTTACCATCCCAGATATCCTCCTGCTGTTTCTTGTCACTCCGTCTACGATCTGTTGACAAATAAACAAAAGAAAAAACTCATTTAAAATCATAAAGAAGGAAATGTCTGGTGCTTCTAATGACCACAGAAGAAGTAACCTCTAGTTCCTTGTAACAAGCGTCTATTTTCCATACAAGGAAGATAACTCGAAATTAAAACCCTAGGAACTGTGGAGGGAAGTTCTTGTTGTAGTCCTTGGAGCGAGTGGCTAGGTTTTCTATTGGGATGACACTCCAAGCTTATAGAGTCTCCTGATGGTGACTAGAGTAAGCTAGTCCAAATGTTGAGAACAATTAAAGGCAGTGGACACTATTGGTAACTACTCAAAATAATTAATAGCATTAAAACATTCTTGATAACTGGTAATGGGGAGAGGTTGATAGTATAAAACGTTGTGAGAATCGGCTCCCTCTGAAATAATTTAGTTTTCGAGAAAGAAGTTATTTTCCACGACCTTGATTTCGAGTCCTAAGATTTAAAATTGGAGGTCTCGAAATCAAGCATCTGAAACCACACAACTTCGTGTGACAAGGGTGTTTTTTTTCTTCTTTCATTATTATCTCGCAACTTCGACGACCGATTGAGCTAAAATTTCCACAGGTTTGTTATTTTATGCATATGTTGAGATACACCAAGTCAGAAGACTAGTCTTTGACAATTGCCAATAGTGTCCACTGTCTTTAAGAATCCACTCTGCTCCGATAAAGTTAATAATGATCCACTAAAAGCTAGAGGAGTAGTTTTCCCGGGTGATTTTCTACCTTCCGCCCAGGTAGGAGTTAAAAAGCAGGACAGTTTTATTTAGAACTGAGAAGTCTCTTGAATTCCCCAAATCTACTCCGCGGTAGTAGAATATAAAGCAAGACAGTTCTCAAAGAAGAAAACTACCTGGCAAGTTGATTCACAAATGGTGTTACCGTAAACCAAGTACATATTGATACCTCACTAAGCAATGTCTCAAATGCCATACAAGCTTTACATACAGTCAGTCTTAGGAATTGTCAAGGAGGAAACACTGTTAGAGTCCTGAGAGTAAATGTCCTGGCTCAAAATAGGGATGACAACCACAGGTACTTTAGCCATGGAGGTAGATGCTTTAGTCAAGGTAAAAACCTTGCTTTAATTCTTTATGGTCTTTAAAAATGACAACCTAAGCATACATTTCACGAGCCTATGAAACTTAAAGGGGAACCTCTGGGTTTTGTTCAAGTTCAGGTTCAGGTTTATTTCCATACCATTAGGCAGTACAATATAGACGATGTGACCTATGTTTATATTCAAACCGCCCTCTGTTGACAAAACACTGTATATGTCATGTTTCGCCGAGCAAAAAGAGCGAGTCATGGTAAGATTGCATACACTTTCTAGCTGGCTGCCAAAACACAAAGGTTTTGCCCAGCGGTATGCGCGCGAATCATGTTATGGTTTTCGAGTGACATCAGAGGTCACATCGTCTATAGGGGAAAACTACTTATCGGAACTTAATAATAGAATGGGGAAGTCAGACTAGTAGAAGAAAAGGAACCAGAGAGGGAAAATATTAAAAAAATTATGTTGTTAATGATCACAGTGCCATGAGATTATGCCTCGCACCAATTTCACAAAACACACTTTTTATGCGCAACGTTTATGGTGCAACTAGTGCTGCCAAGAAAGCTTCATTTTACCATTAATACCTTTTGCATCTTTGATCTTTTGCCTTTCGGCAGCTCTCTGCTCCTTGGAGACATTGGTTTTGATTCCTAGTGCACCAGACACCATCCTCCTTGCAGCCATGGTGGAGGTCTCTGGTCGAGGTTTGGCAGGACGAAGGAACTCTTGGCAATGTCTGGCTTTCTCTTTAGATTCCCGGGAGGCAAGCATCAGAGGACGGGTACGGAACATTGGGTTGGAGTTAGAGAGGGCATCTTGTGCTGTTGGATAATAATGCAGTACACAAGTCTTATATTTTGTCTTCTGGATCTGGACATTGGATATATATTCTCAACACTTTAATTAGAGCCAAATAAGAAGAGGGATGATGAAGAAATGTCAGTTTAGATGTGGGAGGAGAACCCCAGAGAACTATTCCAGAGAAAAACCAACACGGTCAAGTAGGGACTGAAAACCCAATCCACATACATGTAGTGCCCCCGATTCAGACCGGGGTCCCAGAAGTGGAAAGCGAGGCAAGATACCACTACACCAACCTGACTTTGGGTAATACAATTTTGAAAGTTATTTAAAGACACTGGAAACTATTGGTAAATGTCAAAGACCAGTCTTCTCACTTGGTGTATCTCAACATGTGCATAAAATAACAAACCTGTGAAAATTTGAGCTCGATTGGTCGTCCGAGTTGCGAGATAACTATAAAAAAAAAAAACTCCCTTGTCACACGAAGTTGTGTGCTTTCAGATGCTTGATTTTGAGACCTCAAATTCTAAACTTGAGGTCTCGAAATCAAATTCGTGGAAAATGACTTCTTTCTCAAAAACTACTTC